>NW_023494849.1:0-27500 GCF_904425465.1 Colossoma macropomum | reverse complement strand
ACACACACACACACACATACACACTCACACAGCCACAATCTTATTACACACACACACACACACACACACACACACACACACACATACACACACACACAGCCACAATCTTATTACACACACACACACACACACAGCCACAATCTTATTACACACACACACACACACACACACACACACAGCCACAATCTTATTACACACACACACACACACACACAGCCACAATCTTATTACACACACACACACACACACACACACACACACACACACATACACACACACACAGCCACAATCTTATTACACACACACACACACACACAGCCACAATCTTATTACACACACACACACACACACACACACACACAGCCACAATCTTATTACACACACACACACACACACACACACACATACACACTCACACAGCCACAATCTTATTACACACACACACACACACACACACACACACACAGCCACAATCTTATTACACACACACACACACACACACACACACACACACACACACACACATACACACTCACACAGCCACAATCTTATTACACACACACACACACACACACACACATACACACACACACAGCCACAATCTTATTACACACACACACACACACACAGCCACAATCTTATTACACACACACACACACACACACACACACACAGCCACAATCTTATTACACACACACACACACACACACAGCCACAATCTTATTACACACACACACACACACAATCTTACTACACACATTTCCCGAAACTATAAGCGTATGGCTCATTACCATAAACTCTATTCTCTAAACCTTTAACTGGGAAAACTCTTCACTGAAAAACTCGACACACACCTCAAAAGTAAATCTCACACACAGGGCAGAGATACACACACTGACTGTGTAAGACACTGTACTGTAAAACATCCAGATACAAACCCCACAAACAGCAAACACCAAACAAACACTTTACATTTTCAAATTATAATCAAAGTTTGATCACCCATCAATTTTAATTACCCACAAAAACCCACAGAAGTGTAGAGGCTGAGAGGAGAGGGCTTCTACCCTGCTGTACCTGCAGGCTGTCAGGGGAGGAGCCTGGACTTTAAACAGGCTCTCCAAGAGAAAATCTTCTGAGCCGTCAGTTTGGCCAAAGTAGACCACATTAATTCAGTGACTTTCTGTGAGTGATTATGGGTAAATAAAGTGCTCTTATAAGTGTTTAGAGATCGTGTCTTGTCTGTAAGCTCAATATTATTTAATGTTTAATAATAACAAATGTACAAATGTATATTTATAACATAAATATTATTAACTATAAACAAAACATTTTACTTAATATTGCAAGTATTTTTGAGAACAATAAGAGATTTGTGATTTGGAGATTCGTGCCTTAGAGCCTCGTTTGAATTTGTACTGGAATGTCTGGTGACGGCCGTGATAAATTTTGGGCTAAATGTGGGGAAACATAGACTTATTTAGAACAGACTGAGAGTGAAATGTCTAAACCAATCCACCACCTCTTGAAGGCAGAGCTCAGAGTGGGGGGTGATGGTGGGCTCGACAACACTGTCCAAAAGGCAACAATTCCAGCATGATTGTGGACATTCCTCTCACTGAGAAGACGTTCCATTAAACTAGACTAAGCGTTAGCTTTAAAAGAGATCGCTGGGTGAGTAGTAGAAGCAGAGGATGGGCTGAGTGATGTGCCGCCATGCCCACTTAAACGACTGTGAAAAGAACACCTGTTATCACAACAAACAACAACAGTAAAATATATATAAATACATGAACTCACCACAGAGCAACTTCACCCACAGCTGTTCCTACAAACCACTGATGGAATAAGTCTGACTGAAATCGCCTGAAGATGCTTTCTAGTCCATTTCAGTGCTGTGACCTGCGTGTGCAGCTGAACCAATTTCACTAGCTGGCTTCACTGGTGTTATTAATTGTTCAGACATTAAAAAGCCTGCACTTGAGGGAGTTGGGGGTGGGGTTTAGAGGGGATGTAACACTGTTTGCAGCTGATTTTGCTGGCATCCAGCACCAAATAGGTTTTCCCCAGAAGTGTCTTCTCGTTATAAAATCACTTTTTGCCCCACAAGACTGCCTCGAGATTTGACCCTTTTTAGTATAGCTTCATTCTCGATCCATCATGTTTATTTTCACTCTTTAATGCTTCAAGAGTGATCCTCATTTATAGTGTAGATGATTATGCATGTATAAATATGATGAAAAGAACAGATTGAAATATAAACATGAAATTTAATCAATGAATGTAGATAAAGAGAAAAGATAAGATTCCTTTAAAAATAAAAAAAGATAGAAATATAAAAAATATTGGATAAATAAGTAAATAAAAATAAAAGCTAAAACCAACCAGAATCATGAGCTAATAAGACAAACTTGTAAATCTGACAACCAACTAAAATTATTAGTAAAATAACATCAAATACAGCAAAGAATAAACTAAGAAAACCACTAAGATCAGTTAAACAGTTGCCTGCCGAGTGGAGGTGGTTAGATATTAGAAGTTTAAGATGGTGCAGTGACACCAGTGAGTGGAGCTTTACAGTGTCCTGTACTGAATTCCTGCTGGCTGGTGCACTGCAGCTAAAAGCACGTTTTCCCTGGTCACTAACAGCGCTCAGCAGCTGAAGGGTCATCCAGTCACTGGAACGAGTCTGGTCATTTATCTTATTTACAGAGGGTGCGGATGTGATATTAGATGGCGTGTGACTGAACAATGTCGGTAAATAAACACAAGCTACTGCATTTCCTGCCACGCTGGAGGACCAACCAGCTCTTCATCCAGTCTACAGTGACGAGAGCTGTAATGGTCATCAGTGATGAATCTGGGTTTTAAGCTACTCATGTGTATAAATTACATCACTGTAGTCAGAATAGATAGTAAAGTGTCTCAGTGATTTTTGGTGGTTTGGTGGTTTTTTCCTAGTGTGGGAGAAACAGTTTATTTCAGAGTAGGAAAATATAGTTTTTGTCTTCATTTTTTAATTGGCTTACAGATACAATATTTTAAATTAAGTTAATTCTCCAGCCATATGCTAAGATACGTATACTCAGTGTCTGTTTCAGTGCAAGATCCACACATTGTAGTGATATTCAGTGTTAAAATCTGTACCGGAAGATCTGGAAGGTGGCATGAATGTAGTTTTCTTCACTTTTTAAAATAATTTGTGCTCATAATGAGGAATCTGTATGACACTATTAGTATAGTATAGTATATATCATAGTTTTTCTGGTGCTGCATCAACAAAATCAGCAGAACAGTATAAAATAGTACAGAACAATATAAAGTAGTGTTCTCAGCATTAAGTCTAGGGTGGAGGTGGCAACATCATATATATATTGAGTAAAACCGGGCCTATGATTGAACCTTGCGGGAACCTGTTTGTATTGGGCAGTAATTCTGATTTATGGTGTTCCAGAGCTGCACACTGTTGCCTATCAGAAGAGTCATTTAGGACCTGGTTAGTAGCATTTTCAACAAAACCAGTGTTTTGTAAGCTTCGTACAAGTAGAGAATCCTAACCAGTGATGAAGGCTTTGGACAGATCAGTAATAAGGACAGCACAATGCTTCTTTCTGTCAGCAGCAGTAAAGAGTTTTAAAACAGTGCTATCAGAAAAGGTGCTGTGCTTTTCTCTAAGGCCAGTTAAGAACACAGGACTGTTTGCATAAAGACAACACCAGTTGAACAGTCACTGAGGTTTCTACAATGCTGGCTAAGCACCACGGTTGGGACAGCTACTGAAAAAATAGTAGTTAGCTGCTTTGTAGCTACTTTCCCAAAATTTGTAGCTGCTACAATTTAGCTACTTTTCCAGAAAAAGTAGTGGCTACTTTTTAGCTACTTTTTGAAAAGTAGTGCACTACTTTTTAGCTACTTTCAAAGCACGATTGTCAGAATGTTTGTGAATCTCCGACTGACACACCAGACAAGCCCAACTGACAGTGTGAACAAGACACTGCATTTAATCATGAGCCAGAAAGAGACATACAACTGAAAAGCTGCAAATATACAAAAATATCACCAAAAAGTGAGTTTAAGTGTAAACAGCAATCAAACTTACACAATCAAAGGCCTGATATCCAACAAACATTTAGACTAAGTAAAGGCAAAGTCAATCATTCCAGGTTTTTCCTAACAAAAATCGACAAAAATAACCGAATACAAACCAGAGAATTTTGTGCAAAGCATTGATAACTGCTGAAATAAAACTGCTCTGATTGAAACATTTCAGTAAGATCTGTACAGACACGACATTCAGAGTCCTTTAAACTTCAACAACACTTCAGCCTCAAAATCCTCATCAGTGACTCTGACTCTGTTTGGGGTGAATCAGGCCTGAATAATCTCTCCTCTGCTGCAGAGCTGCTGCGGCTCCACAGCAGAACTAGATTTCTAGGTAAAATATCATAATAATCCTCCTTTACTGTAAAATCGTTATAACACAGTTCAACACAGTTTAACAATAAATGGTCTTAAACGCTGGAGTTAATGTAGAACTGCTAATTGACCCTTTAATGCTGAAGATCAGCGCAGACTGCTGGACACACAGCAACGCAGATAACGAAACAGCAAAGAGAGAGATTTAAGATGAACATCAATAATTTGGAGATGAATGGACTTATTTACATTTATAATCACTCACACACTTGGTTTCAAGAAGCTCGCAGAAAAGTTTCCTGACTGAGGTGTGAGAAAAGCGGCTACACCTGAGCTAAAGCTTAAAGCAGAGTAAAGTAAGTCTGAGTTTGCATTTATATTTTTAGCCTGTACTATCAGCACAAACTTACAGCCATGATGGTACAACGGATATAAAATGCTGTGGCTCCCAAGGTGGTTTCATTTTGTTGAAAGGACAAAATGGCTCTTTATATCATTTCAGTTGTGACCCCTGAGCTAAGCCTGTTAGTAAGGGGTGATGAGCGCGTGCCCGTTTGTTTGAACTGTCCGCGGCTCAGTCATTACTGCACAATCACCACCAGCCCAGTTAATGACTGCGTTCTGTGGTTCAGATTCTGCGTGGATTGTCTGAAGCCTGTAGCGAAATTGTAGCGAAAATTATCGCTATAGTTACACAAAAATTTGTAGGCGCTACAGCTACTAGCTACATTTCATAAAACTGCAGTGGCTACAGCTACTAGCTACAAAAATTTGTAGTTAGCTACAAACAGTAGCGCACTACTTAGCTACTCCCCCATCCCTGCTAAGCACAGCAGTTTCTAGATTGGTGTATGATAGGGGTGGGGAAAAACTCGATTCTTAGATGCATCGCGATGCGGACATGAACGATTCTGAATCGAATCATATATGTCAAAAATCGATTTTCTAAATATTTGATTTATAACGTAATGTTGACGGAACGCAAAAGGCGGAACTAGAAGTGGGTAAGTGCAGCGCCCGGACAGTCTGTGGGGCACATAACAAAAACACTACTGGATGAGTGAGAAATCCGACCGGCTCCCTCTGCATTAAAGCCAGGTTAGGTCAGGAGTCACAACACAAATGATAAGAAGAGCCATTTTGTCCTTTCAACAAAAATCAAACCACCTTAGGAGCCACAACATTTAATGTCCAGCGTGTCTCATTATGTGATGATGTCCTAGTATGGGCTAAACAATATAAACGAAAACATGGACTTACTTCGCTCTGCTTTAAGCTTCAGCTATAGCCGCTTTCCTCCCGTCTCCGCCAGAAAACTTTTCTTCAAAACTAGAAGAGTTTCTTGTAAAATGTCTCAGCGTCCGGCTGTTTTACGAGGCTGAAGTCGCTTCTCATTCGCCAGCTTCTCGTTCTAATTTTCCCGTTCCACCTTAAATTCTGCCTTAGGCGCCGAATGTAACTGCCTCACCATTTAAGGTGGAACGGGAAAATACGAAAGAGAAGCGAGTTCATTTTCGCAACGTTTTAGAGAAAGACAGTCTCTCAGCAGATTTAACCAACCGCGCTGCTTATAAATGCGAATAAGTCTCCAAATGTTCGTCTTAATCTCTGTTTCTTCGTTCGCTACTGGCTACTGCTATGTGCTCCTGCTATCTGCTGTCTGTTCTCAGTCTTTGAGAACCAGGGCTTTCACACTATGCTGCACACTTTGGAGCCAAGATTCGCAGCAGCGTCTCTGAATGAGAGCCTCCTAGTTCACTTGCCACATCACTTCCATTTAATTTATTAATAAAAGATTTTTTAGATATTTAAAGCAAAGTATTTGTAATGATCCGTAATGCATTTACATTATGGATCATTACAAATACTTTGCTTTAAAACTACCAAGTCCTCAGACAGTATGAAGATAAAAATCCTGTACAGAGAAAAAAAGATGCATCGATAATCATTTTATAATCGCATCGCAGCCTCTGAATCATAATCGAATCAAATCATGAGGTGCCTAAAGATTCCCACCCATAGTGTATGATTATTAAGATCTGATGCCTCACCTCTCTTGTGTTACACAATGATATGACCTGTATTCCAGATATCGGGAGTTCTGCAAGAGATAAAAATAAACTGTACATAGTATGTTCTAAAATAATCACAGTGGCAGGATGCAGAGAAAACGTCCAGCCTGTTCTCTCCTGTAGTTCTTCCTGAGTTAATAGCTGTGAGACCTTTAGCTACTGTGTACAGAGAGAATTGTCATTAGAGATGTTAGAGGTTTATCAGTCTACAGCTCTGATCATCATTCTGGACACGTCTGTCACTGATTTTCTTCTTTTTTTCAGACTCTTAGTTTCCTACTGATCCACTGAAACCTGTGAAGGTGCACAGGAGCAGCGTATTAGAGTCGGTTTATATATTTATCTGGGTTCATTAGACATTTGGCCTCATTAATGAAACTTGGAAAAAATAATTTATGAATAAATCATTTGTAAAACTCTCTTTACCTAAATTTCCACACAAGTCTCACAGAAGCACAGAGAAAATGAACTCCTGCTCCTGACCGCTCATAAAGCTTTTATAAATTCCAAAAGTCATCCAGAAGTCTTGAAGGGAAAGTCACATGACTGAATTTTAATACAAGTATCATGTAGGTAATGTTTCAGAAATTCAGAGTAAACATGGCAGTCAACATTTCTATCCTGCTTTTATAGCCTGCTTTGGTATCAGAGATGATTTTCTAAAATATTTTCTGTTAGATTTTAGGAGAGACTCCACCGATGAGCTCTCAGAACAGACAGAATCTGGCTTACAGTCATGCTTGTGCAGGAATTCAGTTTGTTCCAGCTGTTGACAGCATAATGACTGAATGCTGCCTCACCCTGTTTGGGTCTGACTCTGTGCTCTACTAACTGACCGGTCCAGAGTGATCAGTTCACTACTTGTATATAATTGGAAGAACTTCAGAGTCAATTCTATACTTAATTGGTAGGCAGTGCAGTGACTGGAGGATTGGAGTGATGTGATCAGATCTCTTAGTTTTTGTAAGCATTCTAGCAGCTGCATGTTAAATAAGCTGTAAGTCTGATTGTGGTCTTGAGAAGGCCAGTAAAGAGACCGTTGCAGTAGTCAGGTAGCGGGATGCAGAGTGATTTCAGGTCAGCGGCAATGAATTTGGACATATTACATACCTTGTTATTTCAAGGCAGGACATGCTGACCTGCTCTGTTTATAGAAGGAGTAGTGCTGATTGCCTGTCTGACCTTTAGAGTTTTATTTCTCAAGAAAGCTGCAAATTTATTACATTTATCCTCAGAAAAGAGTTCCGGTCTTCCTGTGTGTTATTCTGTCAGTCATTGTGAATAAGGTGCAGGCATTATTAATGTTTTTATTAGGAATGTTAGTGAAGTAAGACTGTCTGGCTTTGTGTACATCTAACTTATAATTATTTAGTGTGTCTTTATAAATGTCATAGTAAATTTAAAGTTTAGTGTGTCTCTATTTATGCTTAGCTTTCCTGCATTCACTTTTCTGAGCTTTTGATTACCAGCCTACTTTAGCAGAAATTGTTTTGGTTTTCATCTGTAACAAAGCATCAATAACATTCACAGCTTTAGAATTGAGGTTGTTTCAGGACAGTCAGAGATTTTACATAGTATTTTAAAGATAGCTGTCATGAAAACAGCTCCCTATGGGTTCTCAGATACCGTTTCGTTACACAGACTGTCTTAGCTTAAACATATAGAAAAGTTAAAATATTAGTAAAGACACAAAAAGTGGTCAACATGAACATTACTCCCCATCAGCACAGACCAACATGAACATTACTCCCATCAGCACAGACCAACATGAACATTACTCCCATCAGCACAGACCAACATCAACATTACTCCCCATCAGCACAGACCAACATCAACATTACTCCCATCAGCACAGACCAACATCAACATTACTCCCCATCAGCACAGACCAACATCAACATTACTCCCATCAGCACAGACCAACATCAACATTACTCCCCATCAGCACAGACCAACATCAACATTACTCCCCATCAGCACAGACCAACATGAACATTACTCCCATCAGCACAGACCAACATCAACATTACTCCCATCAGCACAGACCAACATGAACATTACTCCCATCAGCACAGACCAACATCAACATTACTCCCATCAGCACAGACCAACATGAACATTACTCCCCATCAGCACAGACCAACATGAACATTACTCCCCATCAGCACAGACCAACATGAACATTACTCCCCTATCAGCACAGACCAACATGAACATTACTCCCCATCAGCACAGACCAACATGAACATTACTCCCCATCAGCACAGACCAACATGAACATTACTCCCCATCAGCACAGACCAACATGAACATTACTCCTCATCAGCACAGACCAACATGAACATTACTCCACATCAGCACAGACCAACATGAACATTACTCCCCATCAGCACAGACCAACATGAACATTACTCCCCATCAGCACAGACCAACATGAACATTACTCTCCATCAGCACAGACCAACATGAACATTACTCCTCATCAGCACAGACCAACATGAACATTACTCCCCGTCATCACAGACCAACATCAACATTACTCCCCATCAGCACAGACCAACATGCACATTACTCCCCTATCGGCACAGACCAACATGAACGTTACTCTCCATCAGCACAGACCAACATGAACATTACTCCCCGTCAGCACAGACCAACATGAACATTACTCCCCATCAGCACAGACCAACATCCACATTTCTCCTCATCAGCACAGACCAACATGAACATTACTCTTTATCAGCACAGACCAACATGCACAATACTCCCCATCAGCACAGACCAACATGCACATTACTCCCCATCAGCACAGACCAACATGAACATTACTCCCCATCAGCACAGACCAACATGCACAATACTCCCCATCAGCACAGACCAACATGCACAATACTCCCCATCAGCACAGACCAACATCCACATTTCTCCCCATCAGCACAGACCAACATGAACATTACTTCTCATCAGCCCAGACCAACATAAACATTACTCCTCTTCAGCACAGACCAACATGAACATTACTCCTCTTCAGCACATGCCCACATGATCGTTACTCCCCATCAGCACTGACCAACATCAACATTACTCCCCATCAGCACAGACCAACATGAACATTACTCCTCATCAGCACAGACCAACATGCACATTACTCCCCGTCATCACAGACCAATATGAACATTACTCCCCTATCGGCACAGACCAGCATGAACATTACTCCTCATCAGCACAGACCAACATGAACATTACTCCTCATCAGCACAGACCAACATGAACATTACTCCCCATCAGCACAGACCAACATGAACATTACTCCCCATCAGCACAGACCAACATGAACATTACTCCCCATCAGCACAGACCAACATGAACATTACTCCCCATCAGCACAGACCAACATGAACATCACTCCCCATCAGCACAGACCAACATGAACATTACTCCCCATCAGCACAGACCAACATCAACATTACTCCCCATCAGCACAGACCAACATGAACATTACTCCCCATCAGCACAGACCAACATCAACATTACTCCCCATCAGCACAGACCAACATGAACATTACTCCCCATCAGCACAGACCAACATGAACATTACTCCCCATCAGCACAGACCAACATGAACATTACTCCCCATCAGCACAGACCAACATGAACATTACTCCCCATCAGCACAGACCAACATGAACATTACTCCCCATCAGCACAGACCAACATGAACATCACTCCCCATCAGCACAGACCAACATCAACATTACTCCCCATCAGCACAGACCAACATGAACATCACTCCCCATCAGCACAGACCAACATCAACATTACTCCTCATCAGCACAGACCAACATCAACGTTACTCCCCATCAGCACAGACCAACATCAACGTTACTCCCCATCAGCACAGACCAACATCAACGTTACTCCCCATCAGCACAGACCAACATGAACATTACTCCTCATCAGCACAGACCAACATGAACATTACTCCTCATCAGCACAGACTAACATGAACATCACTCCCCATCAGCACAGACCAACATGAACATTACTCCTCATCAGCACAGACTAACATGAACATCACTCCCCATCAGCACAGACCAACATCAACATTACTCCCCATCAGCACAGACCAACATCAACATTACTCCTCATCAGCACAGACTAACATGAACATTACTCCCTATCAGCACAGACCAACATGAACATTACTCCTCATCAGCACAGACCAACATCAACATCACTCCCCATCAGCACAGACCAACATCAACATCACTCCCCATCAGCACAGACCAACATGAACATTACTCCCCATCAGCACAGACCAACATGAACATTACTCCTCATCAGCACAGACCAACATGAACATTACTCCCCATCAGCACAGACCAACATGAACATCACTCCCCATCAGCACAGACCAACAGCTTCAGAGTCAAGTCGAAAAACTCAGAGAAAGGAATGAAGACTTGGAGGGCAGAATGAGAAGGGGGAATATACGGATAGTTGGAGTGGATGAAAAACCGGACTCGAGTTCTCCCGCGGCTGTTTCCAAACTTCTTACAGAAGTACTACAGATGGACCGAGATATAAAGATAGACTGGTCACATCGCAGCCTTGCCCTATGGAAACCAGGGGACAAGCCACGGGTTATCATCGCCAAGCTGCATTATGATGGAGATGCTGCGGAAGTTCTGTGAAGAGCCCGAGACAGAGCTCCGCTAAACTACAAAGGGGGGCGCATGGCTATTTTCCCAGACTACACCTCTAGCGTCGCCAAAGCCAGAGCAGCATTCACAGACGTGAGGAAGATGCTGCGGGGACGACAGGGAGTTCGCTACGGCCTCCTCTACCCTGCCCGACTGCAGATCTCATACAAAAATGAGGAAAAGGAATTTCTGGATCCTCAAGAGGCTTTGGAGTATGTTCGGAAGGAAATCATCTCTGAGACGGAGAAGTAATGGAACACTTTTCTTACCCACATTAAAAGAAAAGTAATCACACAGATGATGGTACGCGATTCATCCCTGTGGAGTGTTAAAACTTTACAGGTGGGGACAAGATCATTATTATTCTAGTTGTGTGCTCTGTCACTTGGAGGACTAGCGCAGGTGTGTGCCGTGCATCACCCATTAGACACTTTTTTCTGAACTTATTGCCAGACATTTACAGGTAGTCCGGAAAAGTGTCGAGTGGACAGTTCTGCTGTATGTCTCATATGTAAGATATCCTGCGGGGGTCTGAATAGTGCCTGGTATCTCCTATATCTTAGCACACATAAGTACAGTCAAACTCCATTTAGACTGTGCCCTTATAGCCTGCTAATTTTGCAGGCCGGGATTAGACCCCACATCCCTGTTAAGCATGACAGCAAATTCAAGCTGGAATTGTTTTTTTGTTTTACGTGTTCTGATCCTAATGTTCCCCCAGGATCATGCGTTAAGAATAAGGATAATAAGATCACTTCAGTGTTTCCTTACCCAGATTTTTAAATGGACTTCTCTGAAGATAATGTATACGTGTGTTTTTTTTTTTTTTTTTTTTTCTCTCTCATAGCAGGAAAACATACCCACAGCTATACTTCTCCATCGCTAATAGGTCAGGGCACAACCTCTGAAATATAAACAGTGGAACCACTTAAAATTATAAGCTATAATGTTAAGGGACTTCAAAGCCCTATCAAAAGAAAGAAACTAGTAAACCAATTAAAGCAACTGAATTGTCAGATAGCATTTCTACAGGAAACCCATCTCTCCGATGATGAACATGATAAGCTTAAAAAATCCTGGGCAGATAAAGTATACTATTCTTCACACCACTCAGGGAGGAAAAGGGGAGTATCCATCCTGATACATAGACAAATAAATTTCACACCAACATTAATACATAAAGACACTGAAGGGAGATATATACTGGTAAATGTATAAGCACCGAATGAAGATAAACCTGGATTTATCAAAATAATTTTTGACAATATAATACAGCATAGCGCTGGACTTTTATTGATGGGAGGGGATCTAAACTGTGTTTTGTCACAACGCATGGATAGACAGCCTGAATCGAAAACTCCCCTCTCTAAAATGAGCAAAATGCTTAAATATCAGTCTCTCGAGTTGGGCCTTGTAGATGTTTGGAGAAGTAAATTCCCAAGAAATAAGGACTTTACATACTATTCAAGTAGGCATGCATCTTATTCTAGGATTGATTACTTTTTCACGCCCAAGTTAGAGTTGCATAGAGTAATGGACATTGAAATACTACCTGTTACTATCTCTGACCACTCACCCATTGCACTCAAGTGGCATATAGGCCATAGACCAAGCTTTAAACAATGGAGACTTAATGCTTCCCTCCTTAACGATAAAGAATTTACCAGCTTTATCATAACAGAACTTAATAATTATTTGGATACTAAGGTCTCATCAGAAACATCACCTCTTATATTGTGGGATTGTGCTAAAGCATACATCCGGGGTCGCATTATCTCATATACATGCACTAAAAAAAGGAAAAAGAATGCCAAACAGCAGGAATTAGAGGACAAAATAAAGGATTTAGAAAAGGAACATAAACAAACCACTTCAACGAGACTTATTAAAGCTCTTAGCGCAACCCGTAGAGAACTTAACAGTGTGTTATCAGAAAAGGTTGAGGGAAGCTTAAGATTTGTTAACCAGCAATATTATGAATATGGTAACAGAGCGAGAAGGTTATTGGCATTTAGATTGAAAAAGCAACAGTCATCTAACATAGTGCAGAAAATAAAATCTAAGGATACTAAATTTTGTATTAAACCAGATGAGATAGCAGAATCCTTTGCTGATTTTTACAGATGTTTATACAAAAACTCTGATACTTGTTCTGAGGACATACAACTCGAAACATTCTTGGAAGACATAAACTTGACAACACTAACAGAATCAATGGCCAAGGAATTAGATGAACCAATAGAGGAATGGGAAATTAAGCAGGTGATCTCGAATCTGAAAACTAATAAAAGCCCAGGACCATTTATTAATGAATTTTACAAAACCTTTAAAGATATTTTATCTCCCCTGTTATTAAAAGCATACCATCATGCGTTTGAGTTTAAAGTTTTAGCCCCCTCCTGGAAAGAAGCAACCATAGTAATAATACATAAGGAGGGCAAAGATCCTACCGAATGCCAATCCTATAGGCCTTTATCACTATTGAATGCAGATTTGCGTATTTTAACAGCAATCTTGGCTAGACGTGCCAGTAAGATTATTACTCAAATTATCCATCCTGATCAGACTGGTTTTATCACCGGAAGATACCATGGAGATACCATCAGAAGATTACTTAATATAATGTCCTACCAAAAAGATAAAGAAAAAGAAGCAATAATTATATCATTGGATGCCGAGAAGGCCTTTGATCGTGTATCATGGCAATATTTATTCCAAACACTAAAACGGTTTAAATTTGGCCCTAACTTCATAAATTGGATACAAACACTCTATTCAGACCCACAGGCTGCTGTCAGGGTTAATGGGTGTAGGTCAGAGAAATTTACATTAGAACGCGGATGTAGACAGGGCTGTTCGCTCTAAACCTCTTCTGTTTGCAATTAGCATCGAACCATTAGCACAGCTCATCAGAGATGATAAAAATATAAAAGGAATTGAAATAAATAAAGAAGAACATAAAATATCCCTTTATGCAGATGATGTACTATTGTACTTAACAGAACCAATAACGATATCACACTTAAAGACACACTTTCTCAGTATGGATACTATTCAGGATATAAAATTAATGTGGAAAAAACAGAAGCTATGGATATTAATGGCAAAATACCACAAAGTGTAATACTCCAGAGTGGATTCAAGTGGCCAAAAGATGGTATTAAATATCTTGGTGTACACATCCCTAAATCTGTACAAAACCTTTATGCTGTAAATTATAAGAAAATAATTTGCTGTATTAGTAAAGATTTGGACCGATGGTCCACACTGCCTCTATCTTTGTTAGGCCATATTGAAACTATACGTATGAATGTTTTACCCAGGTTGCTTTATTTATTTCAGATGTTACCCATTGAAGTTCCAAAGTCTACTTTTAATAATTTGGATAAATTGATTTCTCAGTTTAAATGGCAAAGAAAATGTCCAAGAATTAGGCTTAAAACATTGCAGCTATCCAAATCAGACGGTGGGCTTAAATTGCCTAACTTAAAATATTATTTCTGGGCTGCACAGATGAAGCCTTTGGTAACATGGATTCAGAATAATATAAGTACACGCTGGCTTAATATCGATAAAAGTATGTGTCCAGTGCCCTTTAATGTCTTACCATTTTTGGATGCCCCTATAAAAGAATTGGGACAGTAACTGCAGTTACCTTTAAGATATGAAAAAAAATAAAATCAATATTCAGGCTGCCCAAGACAATTTCACTGTTAGCAAGTATTGGACATATGAAAACCTTTATCCCCAACAGTTTGGATACAGGGTTTAAAAGATGGTCAGAGTATGGCTTAACCAAACTGTATCAGATGTTGGACAGGGGTAACCTTAAGACATTTGAACAGCTTGAAAATGAATTTGCTCCCCAGAACACACTTTTTTAGATATTTGCAATTGAGACATTTTCTAAATACACACAAAGAATGGGAAAAACTTATAAAACCTACACATGTAGAAAATTATTTCATGGAATTACAAACGAAGAATGGAGGGGAAAGAATAATTTGTAAACTGTATCAAATATTCATGTCTATGAACCTGAATAATTCCTTAAATATATAGCAGAGATGGGAATCAGAACTAAATGTGGTTATAACACAGAGTAAATGGAACGAAATATGCACCGAAGCAAGTCTAGTGACCAATTCAAACATCTGGAGAGAATTCAAATGGAAGGTCATCACCAGATATTTCCGAACGCCAGAAATAGTGTTGAAGATGGGTTTAACACATAACAGTTCATGTTGGAGAAATTGTGGAGCACAAATTGGTAACCATATCCACATATTTTGGCTGTGCCCTAAGTTACAGATATTCTGGAACGAGGTATTTGATGCGCTTAAGGAAGTGTTTCAGCAGAATATTCCACAAGATCCTAGAGTAGCAATATTGGGAGTAATACCGGATAACTTAGAGGGGAGATCTAAGAAATACCTTCTAGGAATACGACTAACGGTAGCTCTGAAAAGTATTACAATTAATTGGATGAATCCAGACCCTCCCACATATAATTTATGGATCCAAAAGGTGTGGGATGTCTACCAAATGGAACAAATAACATACTTATTAAGGATTCAAAAAGATACATTTACGAAGAGATGGAGCCCTGTTATGGATCTACTAATGCAGTGAGAAATTTATTGTTATTATTATTATTATCTTTTATTTATTTATTTATTTTATTATTTTTTTAATAACTGTCTAATTATGTTTATTTACTATTAGACAACCATGTTCTGTTCTCACATTATTTTCATTATTTTTCTTATGTTATTGACTACTTTTATTTTGAAGTGGATTCCCTTTGTTGCTTATTTGTGTAATAATTAAGATTGAAGAGTGTATAGATATAACTTGTACTCTTATAGGGGTGTTTTTTTTCTGTTTCTGTTTTTTTGTTTTTGGTTTTTTTTCATGGAAACATTGTAACACTTAAAAAAAAAAAATTAAGTTAAAAAAAAAAAGTCAGTATAACGATAATAAAAACCCATTTAGAAAATATCACTTTGGTCAAGTTCTCAATACGTCACCTGACCTTGTATTTATATTCTACAACTATAAATATAAGGACACCAGTTCTGTTTGTGGCCTTAATGCTGTTTTGTTCATTTGTGCAGTAGTTTATATTTTAACCTGCTGTGTTTTAAGAGAACATTTTTATGAAGATTAATGTTTTAATGTTTGTGTGTGTGAGAGATTGAAGTGTTCTGATGTATCATAATTTCTCTTCCAGGCTGCGTGGTAAAGGTCTCACAGAGAAAAGCTGTGCAGTTCTGGCCTCAGCTCTCAGCTCAGAGAACTCGAAACTAACAGAACTGGACCTGAGTGAGAATAAACTGCAGAATTCAGGAGTGAAGAAGCTCTGTGAGGGACTGAAGAGTCCACACTGTCAACTGGAGACACTGAGGTAAGATCACTCCCTCACTACACACTCAGACACCATCACTGTCTCTCTGTCTCTGTCTCTCTCACACATATACCTCCCCCCAGACACACCTCTCTCTCTCACTCTCTCTGTCAGTCATCATCGTCTATTTGCAAACAAATTTAAATTTTTGTCCTACTTTGTCTGGTAATGTAACATCATGTGAATTTTAGTCCATATTCTACGCTTTGTGCTTTATTCAGTGTTGAATTTAGCACATATAAAGAAGAGCTAATATAGAAACTGCATAATATTTAGACTTCAGGCGTGTCAGTAGATTCAAACAGAGCCGTGTTTCAGTTTCCCACCATTCAGTCTTTGAATCTTTGAACTTTTGCTTTTCTCTGCAGTGATGTCCACTCAGCTATTTGCTTAACTAAAAGATTTTTTTCTGAAATTCTTGTCTCCGTACGATGTAAAATACAAACAAAAACACTTTGTAATGTCATTAGAAGCTAGTATTCAACATAAATATAACATAGTAATATGTAAAGTAATACATAATAAATCTATGAATCTGTCCAAATGAACAAATCATTTATGAAATACATTAATATTATTAAAACTCAGATCCGATCAATAACAGGTCTCTGTCATTGTTGTCATTCTCAGCACTGCAGTAACACTGACGTGGTGGTGGTGTGTTAGTGTGTGTTGCGCTGGTATGAGTGGATCAGACAGTGGTATGCCTGATCAGTGTATCTCGTGGTATGAACAGAAACCAGAGCCAAACTTAGAGGAAATCTTAACATTGAAGGCTGTTCACTTCTTCTGCTCCTCTTGTTCCATGCTGGGTTGATTTCTGTGGACACCACTGTAGAAGCCCTTTGGTAGCAGCTCTCGGCAGTTCCCCTAAATGCATCTTAGCACAAAGATGATTCTTAAATGGTCCATCTCACTCGACTTTCTCTCTAAGTTAAGAAGATCTGAATACTAAGATGCTTTTGGGAACCCGGGCCCTTAAAAGTGTCACCCACTTGGAAAAAAAAATGTAAATATAATTAATTTCCCAATAATGTAATAGGGTTTTAGATATGGTCAACCTGAAAATGAATTCATTTTCAATATTGTTATAAGGTATCATAAATATAAATAAGGAAAAAATAATATTACATTTCTGAGGTTTTCATTTGATTGGGAAATTATTGCAGTTGGGTTCAACAAGATCAGTAGGAAACACATACACACAATATATACATGTTAATGTTTATGAAGGCTTATATACTCTACCGTATTATCTCACTTTCACACACTGTAAATCCTGTTCTAGCCAAGTCTCACACACACACACACACACACACATATACACACACACACACACACACACACACACATATATACACACACACACTCTGCCTGTTTTTACTACAGGATATGTATTGTTGGGTCATTTTATACGAGGCTGGCTAACATAAACATGTCTGTGATGGTAAAATCTAGAAAACATAAAGAGAAGACTGATTGTTACAGATGAAATCTAAAGACTTGTGAGAGTGTTACAGGAGCACGAGAGCAGAAACAACAAAGAGAATACATGTTTTAAAGATTAACAACAAAATAGAAAAATAAGATTCATCTGAACAGATCAAACAGTCTGGATAAGCAGACTACAAGCTTAACTAAGACTAAGAGAACTAAGTCTTTCAGAAGAGAGTAAGATTAACTAGCAGAATAAAACTAAAAGAGCCGAACAGACATGAAATGAGATGAGGGAGAGATGGTGGTGGAGGTGAGAGGAGTCTGTCAGACTAAGACCAAGCAGGAATAACTTTATGCAAATTATATGTACATTAAAAAAAGGGATTCTAGCTCCTTGTTGGAGAGTAAAAGCTCTGACTGTAACTGGGACAGTTAGGCTCATGAATGTTGCATGACCTTAAGGAGACTCATAAAATCTGATTTAAAAGTTGCGACAATAAAGAAAAACAGTGATGTTTTGCTTATTTTAAATACAGAAATCACATTAACCACACCTGCACATAGCAGAGCACATTACACGTAAAAACTCTGTGAGGAACAGATTTGTGTTTACACTTTAATGCTAAGGTAAGAAAAACAGCTATTTTAATTCATAAAAGTAAACAGTTAAACCAGATATTTAGGTTAGAAATACATTTGTACACCAGTTTTTCAACACGTCACAGTGTTTAGTTGAGCTGTGAAATGTCTCTGTGAAAATAAATTGGGAAACCAGCAGTAATTAAAATAAAAACCTAAGAGCTGTGATTATTAAAAAATGTTGGCTCCCAGCTTCGTGTTCTCAGAACCGTTGTTACCACCGTCTCTACTATAGCAGGAACCATGAACACATCACAAAGTGCTGTCAGTGTTTTGTACCCTGCTGCTTCTATTGGTAGCACCCACTGAACATTCTGTGCTCTGTGCTGCCAGAGGGGATGAAGGACAAGGCTGCTGCTGACGGTGTTGAAGTGGCCTCAGGAGAGAAAGAGACGAGGGTGCCCTGCTCTTTTTGGGCAAAACTTGTGGACGGGTTGAGATGGAGAGTGAAAATTCAGTCCCAGCATGCACCAGTTCCTCCATATGTGGGTGGAATGATGACAGAGAGTGCAGTGGATTGGAGGGATGACTGTGGTGACTCTGTTGGTCATTGCAGTGTGCTTAGCAGGTCATGCCGGTCATTATAACTCATCCAGTATCAGAAACTCTGAGTAGTGTTCTCCAGTGGTGGGGATTGTGTTCTCTCTGTGCCACCTGTATTCTGTGTCTCCACTTGTGGTGAGGTGTTTGATGGTCCTTTGTCATGGTTAGGGGCAGGTGGGGGAGGCTGATGGGTGGCAGAGAGCAAAGAGAAAGTTGTTTTTTAGTGCTTTAACTCCAGCCTTGCTTAGGTGGGCACCATCTGGCCTAAAAAATTCTTAGTGCCCCCAGGAAGATTAAATTGGTCAGTATAATTCAGATGAGAGGGGTGTGCTGTGATGGCTGTTTAAAGTGATGGCTCCCTGTGTCCAAGTGTGATGAACGAGTTTATTCTGTCCTCTTTATGTTTTCTGTAGAGTCTCTTGATTCTCACTGCTCTAAGTGTCTTCAATGATGGCTACGAAGCAAGATTAACCAGATTCTCCAGTCAAAAAGAACCTTAATGATGATGGCCAGCTATGTGACGCCATAGCTGAGACACTTCAGAAACAGCTAAGTGAGATCAAGACTAGCATGGCTTCAAACGTCTGTGAAGAAATTTAGACAATTTCCAATGTCTCAACATTCTGGAAAGAGCTGTAAAGTCTTTCAGCGTTAGATTTGATCATGTGCAAAATGTAGTGAGGGAGAGAATAAGGCTAGACAAGGTACATGAGGATAAGTCCAGGCAGAGCAACCTGAGGCTGGTGGGTCTGTGACATGGTATGGAAGGAGATGATGCAATTTCGTTTCTTCAGGTTAACTGACCAAAATGGATCCCCTTTTTACAAGGCAAGACTATTGAGATGGAAACGGCACCTCGTATCTGTGGTGGTGACAGTATGAGGACAGTTCGGGTGTGCTCCTGTTCTTCCCTGACTGTAGCAAATCTACAGTACAAAAAAGGAAAGCGATGTAGGAAGACGGGAACATCTCACTCATCTCGGAATCAAGTCTTTTCTACTGGACCCCGCCACAGTCAAAATGTTGCATGGCCAAGATCATCTGCTGTTTAAGACGCCGACGCACCTGGAGAACCCTTGCTTGACTCAAGGGTAACTCACAGATGGAAGTTGCCTCGTCTAACCAAGGTTATGGAGAGTAAATGACGCAGTTTGTCTAGTTAGGGCTGAACCTAGGCTTGTCTTTTATTGCCTCTTGGTTTTGAGGATGGAACTTGTAAAATTGGAAGGCACTTGGATTGGGGAAGGATTGAGCAGCCCTGCTGTTTCAGTGCATGGCTCTGCATTTTTTTTGTTTTCCATAGGGATCACACTGGTGTCATTAACAGTATTTTTTCTTGCTACATTCACACCATCTGATTTTCAGTCACTGAAACTGTGTGATAGATCTTGTTTTTGGTCCTGTATGATGTCTGTGGTTGATCCTGAGAAAAAGAAGAATGAGAGCTCTTCAGACTGCAGGAGACTGTTGATGCCAGAGCAGCAGTGCAAAACGGCAAAAGCTGGAACTGGAATAAATGTCTTAGTCATGTTTTACAATAACAGATAATTTCTAGTAGTAAAGCAGAAACCATTTCATCCAACTGTCTCTGAAAGCTGGGTGGGGAGGCCAAGAGCCTGTTATTCACACCTGGGTAAGGTGAGGGAAGCAAAACAGCCAAAAACAGCCAGTCTCACATCTGGGGAATCTGTCTATCACACACTTTTCAATAAAATACAGATATGTTTGTCCAAAACCTGCAGACATGAGAACTGAATCAGAGCCTGTGTGCCAGTGTGTCCTCTGCTCACTTACATCTGTCACAGACTGAAGAGATTGAGGGACAGATTTTATTCAGTTTACTTCTGAATACTGAAGTCTGTGAAACATGTTGAAGTGAATTAATTGAAGCCTTGCATTGATGTAACGTATGAATTTTGTGTGTACCTCCCACTCCTCTTGAGTTCTGTATTAATGTCTGTACTCCATGCTGCTTTAAGATAACCTGAGGCAGTGCAGAGTGCTTAGAAAACAGGGAGGCAAAATGTGACATCAGCTGTTTTGAATCAAGGCTGCTGTATGAGCTGATAAAGCCTGTGCTTCAAGATGTGTAAACCAAGGTTTCACAAAGCCTGTAATTAATGAAAGAAGTGGGAATTTGTGAATTATAATGACTTCAGCTGCTCAAATGGTGTAAAGGACTTTATACAAGCCTCTGATTTAAAAAAAAAAACTCTCTTTTCTTTCCAGTGTAAAAATGTCTTGTCAGTTTGGGCTGGTAGGAAGCTGTGATTGAATAGTTTGGAGAATAGACTGAGGTCTCTGGAATTTTAAAAACTCTTTTTATTTGTTTCAAAAATCATGAGGAATTTCACAAAATGATCACTAACTGGCTCATAGACACTACTTTTGAAAAAGCGTTGCAGCCAGAGGTTTTTAGTGATCTTGTGTATTTCCATAGCTGCCCATCTGGGAAAATGGTCAGGTGTATCATTTGTGAACAGACTGTCCTGCCAGCAGCTCATTGCTCGAGCATTAAACAAAATTTGAACAGAGAAATGATGAAAGACATTGTTTTTTCTGAAAGGTAAACAATGCAACATAATGCACAGTTTTGTATATATTTTTAAACAAAGGAAAAGTCTTTAGTCCTTTTCTATTAAAAAAATTCTGAGATCATTTGTTTAAAATTGCTGTTAGTTCACTACAACAGTCCCCAACAGATCTTCTAGTGTCGTCCTCTTAAGAGGAAGTTGTTCCTGATCAGATCCATATGCTGTGTCCAGTAAGTCATTTTGCTCCCATCTTTCCTGTTTCCTTCACAGTCTGGGTCATAGTAGAGACAGAAGGACATGTCTTAAGCCAAATATAGTCTGAGTTTTCACATGCAGAAAGGCAAAAATGTAGCTTCAGCCGAACTACAAGTAATGAATGTAAAAATGAACTATATTGTCTGGCACATGTGCAGATATCCATTTACATTTTTACATGTATGTTTTCTCTAACATACCTAAACTGAGTTTAAAATCTGGAATTCACAGACACACACAGAGAATTGGAAATAAACAAATACCTGTTTGCTGCAGCTGGACTGCTCTGTTCCTAAGCCTGTGAAACACATCCTCACGCTGCTTGTGGTGTAGATGGAGTAGAGCTCGAAATCAGGAATCCAGTGCCGCGCTCTCCAGCAGATAATCAGCTTCCCCAAACATCTGTCTATGTCTTTCAGTGTGGCTCTCTTAATGTCAGCCACAGTAGCAGAGTTTTTGTCACCGGACTCTTCACACTCAATGCTCTACGTGTTTCAAAAACATAATGAGTGACACTGTGTGTTTCTGTTAGTTGGACAGCACAGTGGTGGCTGTTTTCAAAGATTTCAGAAGTTTCACAGTGTTGTCGGTATGATGGTGGAGCCACCAAGAGTTTTGATTTCACGAGCATTTCAACTTATAAACAAGACGTGACATCTATTTTCACAATGCACATCGTCACATTGTTAGATTGCACTATATTAAATGTTTATTGTCACATCTCATATTTTTTTTTTATATATATATGTATATATCGTTCCCAATCGCTTCCACTTTGTTATAATCCCACTGACAGTTGACTGTGGAATATTTAGTAGTGAGGAAATTTCACGACTGTACTTGTTGCGCAGGTGGCGTCCGATCACGGCACCACGCTGGAGTTCACTGAGCTCCTGAGAGCGACCCATTCTTTCACTAATGTCTGTAGAAGCAGTCTGCAGGCCTAGGGGCTCGGCTTTATACACCTGTGGCCATGGAAGTGATTGGAACACCTGAATTCAATGATTTGGATGGAAATATAAATAAAAAAATAAATAAACTGAATATTTGTGTATATATTCATTTGTCTGTGTGTGTGGTATATATATATATAATATATAGTATATATATATATATATAATATATATCTTTTATATATATATATATATATATATATATATATGAAAATATAAATATTGTATATATATATATATATACATACACAGACTTCAAATATATACACACATATTCAGTTAGTCTGAGGTACATAAATGAGATATGAGATGCAGGTTCACAGGGGATAGAAGGTGTGGATTGTCCATGGAGATTGTCGGGACCAAGAGCTATTTGCTTCCTTGCCCAAAGACCCGACATGTGATGGTTTTTAAAATCTAAACTATTCTGTGCTGTGGTTTTGTTCTAATTATTGTCTTTATCACTTACAAAAAATAAACAAAAATAAAATAAACAAAAATAGAAGGGGAATTAAATCAAAAATAAAAGAAAGTAGAATAAAAGACTTCAGCTGCTGAGTTCTTGTGGAAGGGAGAAAAAGGCTTCTTCTTTATTTCAGCATCAGGTGGCACAGGGTCTCGAGAGACCCCAACTGTGCAAATACAGTGTTCCAAACAACAGTTTATACCATTTATCTGGGGTAGTTTGATATCGCCCCGCCTTACTTCTCAGATTAGCTCATTGTCTAATAGGTGCATCTCTTCGTCCATCAGTTTGGCCATCGCATGATGAGCTCACTCCTCAAAACTGGCTTCCACAGGTTTTTACCAGCCTGCTTTACCTTTCAAGGTCAACCTGCCCCTCTCTTCACTGGGTCAGTAGGTACACACAGGCCTCTCTGTGAACCCAGCAGCTTTCCAGTGTCTAGAATCTCCTATGCAGACAGTCTAAGGCCGACCCTCTGTGAGAGAATTAATATTCTCTGTTAGGCAATACTTCCTATTTGGTTATTGATTACAACATCTAATCTGTTTGATTACTGATTAAGGGAATATTTATTCACAATCTCCGTCATTTCCCCCTTTTCACGGTTTACCGTGAACATTATAATTGATTAATATGTTCAATATACCAAACAGTGAGTAATGCTGAATTACATATTAGAAATGCTGAAAGAGTAAAATAAATAAAATGAATAAAATCAAAGAGCAAATAGTTAAAAACAAACCAAAAATCAAATCCATTAGCAAAGTAGTTCAAAGTAAAAGAAAACAAAATAAAAATAAAATAAAAACCCAAATAGTCATTTCCCTCCTTAAATGTCGTTTTCATTGTTTGTGTATTGGAACCTGTCTGGCAGTGTAAATTACACTGCTAATCTCACTACAAATTTATTAGCCCAGTTATCAGTCTGGTGAACCTTTTGTATAGGGGTGAGCAAAGCTGCATAAGACACGGCAAATCCGGGTCTTCCTGGTTATAAAGCTCCTCGGAGCTACTATACAGGCTCTTTAAGTCCCACATACCAGGTGTCCCAAGAAAGCCAATAAGCCCAAATAGCCACAGTTGGACCATTCCAGTCCCAGCTCTCAACCCCAAAGAGGCAACTGGTGTCTTGAACCCAACTTCTTGGATGTCAGTAGCCAGCATCAGCCTGAAAGCAAACCAGGCCCTTGAAATAGTTAAACATATTAATTGATCCATTACGTTTGTGAAATTACCTTTTACTGCTGTATGTGTTGGAGTGTAACCACAGCATTCATTCCCAAAAGGAACACAGACGCCCTGATCAGGAGCTCTCATAATGTCAATTGCAAACAGATTTTGTAGTGCCATACGAGAAGCAGCATCTAGTTGCTGATCCAGCAATTCTAAAGCTTTGATGGTGTAACTCATGAATATACATTTGTTGATTATACCAAATATAATTTCTCCGCTTGGCATTTTGTGATGTTTGAATACTTCATAAAAACACAGATAAACCTCCTTTGCTCGCATCTGACATGGCTTTAAACTCTGGTGGTACATTAACAGGAACACCTGCCCAGTTTAGTGTTGGTTTGTTTACTTGCCAAGGAATGTCTTTCTTATGTCTAGTTGTTATTTCTCCCCATGCAAATCTAAGAACAATCCCACTAAGAGTAAACGGAGCACAATTATCTGATAAGCATTGTAGTTCTTTTCCTTCTTTACAAATCCTAAATATGTCTGCTACAGGGTGAGATCCTACAGTAAAGCCTATGTCAAAGGTAACATTCCCTTTAGTGTTTATTTGAATATTGGCATTTAACTTTCTATCATATCTAGTAGCAAAGCTACTAATCTCATTACCTTCTTCTAGACAAAAACAGAAAGGATATTTTAATCTACCATCCTTAATTACCAGAGGTGGAGCTGTAACAGGTTTGCTCATAGCTGTACAATTGTCTAAACCCTTGTTTCTAAAAACCTTTGGGCTTAAACTGTCCAGTAAACAGAGTAAAGTCAGATTGTAACACTTTCCCAACACTCTTCTAATCCTATAGCCACCATAGTTGGTACATGTTTGGAATGGCAGGTTATACAGTCTCCATGTTGATTTCAGCAGTATAGCGTGAGTAATGATACAGTATATTTTGGGTTATTCTGTGACAACCATCCTTTTTTCTTAATGGGTCTTCTATAACTTTTTGTCCTATTTTCATCTCATGTGCCTTCCATTTTGAACAGCAACTCCTTTGGAATTATTTCTATTAAATATCTTAGAACAGTTGATTGGTTCACACTTATATCCTTGCCAGAGGACGAACTCACACCTGGCTCCTACTGTCATTCTTATTGAAACTTTACATTGATCAGCTTTTAAAAGCCCTATTCCTCTTATTTTCCCTTTGATGTCTTTTAAATAAGCTTTGGTACCTGTGCTCCTATATGTTACATAGGAATCGCCTGCTGGCTGTGAGTGATTATTAGTAAGGAGTAACATAAGAGAGAACACACATTATAGCCCATTGTTTTTCCTGCTAGGTGTAACACTTGGTCCAACACAATTAGGCTCTGTGTACAATTGGAAATACCTGGAAACCACTGACAACAGCAAGACTGAT
This sequence comes from Colossoma macropomum, assembly GCF_904425465.1. Taxonomy (NCBI): domain Eukaryota; kingdom Metazoa; phylum Chordata; class Actinopteri; order Characiformes; family Serrasalmidae; genus Colossoma; species Colossoma macropomum. The sequence continues at coordinate 1,475 of NW_023494849.1, read as the reverse complement.
TTGCATTTGCATGTCCCTTTTGTCTCTGTCCATTCATGCAACACCTTGAACTCATTCGGAGTCCGACGCAATCCTTGGCAAACTTTTTGGCTGGTAATTGGACAGTACTGTTCACAGTGCATGCCATTAGTCATGTTCCAGGTTTGGCGCGCAAGAAAGTATTCCGGTTCCACTGTTTTCATCCGCTCATGAGAGTTCTGGATCTGGAACCTCACTTCAGTCATCCATGTCTGAGTCCACGTCATCATGGTGCTGGTGGTGTCTCTCAGTGGGCTTGGGCTCTTGTTCTTGGTCTGGAAGTTCCACTTGGTCCAGGCTCTTGGGAGTCATCATCCTTGTGGACGTGTTGTTCTTGTTGTGCTGGTGGTTGTTCAGTCGCTGGTCTCAGCGCAGGCGTTGCTCTGGAACAATGGTTTAGATGGACCCACACCTTTCGTCCTTTCACTTTAACTGCAGTTGGAGTTGCTAGGACCACCTTGGAAGGACCCTCATGTCTTGGTTCAGTCCAGCCTCTTTTGAAGACCCTTATGTAGACATAGTCTCTGGGCAGCACTTGTTTGAGCTGATCTCTAATATCTGACTTTCCTCCCTCAGTGGCGCCTTTCACATCATTGAAGATTTCTCTATGGATTTTAGTCAAACATTTTACATATTCGTGTAACTCAGCCTGTAATTGCTTGAGCTGAGGGCCTTTAGTAGGCCGTCAGAGATATGTTACAGGCATGGGGCCTCCTGTGAGCATTTCATAAGGGGTCAAATGAGTGCTTCGATTGGTAGTCACTCTCATACTCATTAAAGCTAAAGGTAGAGCGTTAAGGCAATTAATTTTCTGTCGCTTGCTGCACATATCTTAGTAATTTAGCTTTAAGAATTCCATTTTGACATTCAACTATGCCCTGTGATTATGGATGATAGACACATCCCAATCTACATTTAATTATTCATTAATAATTGATGTCTGTGTGATTATGTCACTAACTTTATTAACAAAGTGTTGGCCATTGTCAGAACTAATTTTATGCCATATGCAAATCTAAACATGATCCACCCACAAACAAAATTAACTCACTATCTGATAGTGGTTCACTATATAAATCTTCTCCAGGTTTTAAGAAGGCTGTGATTAACTATTCACAATGATGTGGTGCACCTTCTTCAGGCGTAGCTAACCGCTCAGCTGGATTCACTCTGGAGCATCTCTGTATTGTCAATTCAGGGCTGAAAGAATGACATCATATCCTGTTTGTCTAGCATTAGTCAACACAAAAGAGTTAGATGTTAATAACGTGTATCACATTGTTATGGATGTTGGTCTCTCATATGTGAATGATGCTGCTAAGCCTTGATATAATACCTTCAGCTAACAGACTGAAAGGTGGTACTTCTTCCTTTGTTATAACTTGGTTGGTGTGTTTCCCATAATATATCTACTTTCCTTTAATTAGTAAAATAATCTGCATTGTAGCCTCTCTGTG
>NW_023494848.1:0-65502 GCF_904425465.1 Colossoma macropomum | reverse complement strand
AAACTGGAGAAACTACAGTGAGTTACTGACCTCCCAAACACACACATGTACATTTACAGTAGATTATAAGGAGTAATTAACATAAGTAGGAAAGGATGTTCTAAGAAAAATATAAATAAATAAACATTAGCATGTGACATGGTGTATTAAAAATGTTCTGAGCATTCTGAGCAAGTGCAAAGAGTTAAAAACCACTTTTCTCATACTGTTTCTTAAAGGAGCAGTATATGATTCTGGAGAGCGATTGTTGATATTTGAACTGGACAGCAAAATAAATACACCCCTCTCTTCAGTGCTCCTTCAGAAGTTCCACACCCAAATTCATGGACACGCACTGCAGAGGCGAACAACACTTTTTTAGGTCTTTGTGGCCATAAAACTCTTTGCAAACATTGTACAGACAAATACCATGACATAACATTGCAGTGAAAATAACAAAGCAAGTAATGCAACTAACATTAGCAAGGCTGTTGGTTAGCAAACTGTTGCTACAATTGCTCTGGGAAGCTATCCAGTTGCTGTCTCAAACATTCGCAAACAGGACAAAATGATACTACCTACTGATTCTGTGTCAAGCAGGAGCAACCTACTCATCCCTTTTAATGCATTTCTTAATGAACTCTTAATGAAGGTTAAGTTAGCTTCTTTTTTGCCAGATTTTTGTTTGAATTGTCCTATTCCACTTTAAAAAATGCAGCAGCTAGAGTACATTTAGGTCCCTCAGCTTCTTGTTTGAATTTTTCCTTTCCAGCATAAAAGGTGCAGCAGCTAGGCTACATTCAAGCACCTCAGCTTCTTATTCACATTTTTTCTTTCTTCCTTAAAAGGTGCAGCAATTAAGACTACATTTAGGTGCCTCAGCTTCTTGTTTGAATTTTCCCATCCCACAATAAATGGTGAACAGTGCTGTGTGGGCAGTCACTGCATGCATGCATGGCCGGACCGGATGTGAAAACAAAAAACAGAGAATCTCAAATTATAACACATGCAGAGGAAGTGTGACTTTCTTGGCTCAGGACTTTATCACTCTTCTATATCTCTATGTAGAAAATGTTTGTTTGCTGCTATATTGTTTTAAATGTTGTACATATCACTTTTAAGATCTATCTTACTGGTAGCTACCATAGTGGTGACATGCTAGTTTAACCCCAAACTGCATCTACCTTTACTTGTGTATAGTCGCACTTAACACTAGCAAATTTTAGCCTGCTTTCATTTACTTCAGCTCAATTTCCAACTCTTGAAAAATGTTATGACTCTTAGAGCAATTTTGAAGTATGTCAGTGTTAAATGATCTTATGTATTATTTCTGGAAATCAGCTTTTGTTCATAAAAGTTAATGAGGGTGAGGTGCTCAGAGACAGACGTAGCCCAGGGCTACATTCAGAATTTGTGAATGTGTCCCTGGTTCTGATATATTGAATTTTTCTCTGTGTTTGTGTGTAGGAGGTAAAGAGAGATTATTTTTTGCTGGGTAAAATTTTGTTGAGCTGTTTAATAATTTTTCTTCTTCTTTCTACAGGCTGTGTGACTGCAGTATTTCAGAGGAAGGCTGTGCTGCTCTGATTTCAGCTCTGAAATCAAACCCCTCACATCTGAGAGAGCTGATTCTGAACCTTAGTAAACCAGGAGAATCAGGAGTGAAGCTGCTCTCTGAATTACTGGAGGATTCACACTGTTTACTGGAGACACTACAGTAAGTGAGGGTGAAAAAAAAAACATGCACGCATACATGCATGTTGTTTAAAGTTCTGCTTTGTAGTTTTATTATTTTACTTGTCTTTTTCTCTTCTACATTTGTGTCTGTTCAGTTCAGTTCAGTAAGCGTGATACATTTTTAATCTTCACTCTACAGTCTGTATGACTGCAGTATTACAGAGGAAGGATGTGCTGCTCTGGTTTCAGCTCTGAAATCAAACCCATCACACTTGAGAGAGCTGAATCTGAGCAGCAATAAACCAGGAGAGTCAGGAGTGAAGCTGCTCTCTGATCTACTGAAGGATCCACACTCTAAACTGGAGAAACTACAGTGAGTAACCAACTTATTGTTCTTTTACACACTCAAAATCAAATGTAAAGCAGCATCCTTCGTACCAGGGGTAACATTTTCCACTTCAAGGTCCATCTATTTTTCAGTAGCATGTGTTACAACCTGCAGGTAAAACGAGGGAATAATGGGGTCAGTAACATGTGACATTTAAAGCACAAACCGGGAAGGAGAAACACAAAACTGATGTAGCTCTTTAGTTTAAGTTCTCACCTAAGAGCAAAACAAAAGAGTTATCTACACTGATCTAACACCCCTTACCTAATGTGTCTATACATTAGGGTGCTATGTGGTGACACACCTTTATCCACATGTAACACATGTGGGTCCACCGTGGAAAAACTCTTTTTTTTCTTAAATGCGAACACATAAAACTTAAGAATTATGACCTGAACAATAGCTTAAACATCAGATTGTCCATTTGAGTCCAATCATAGACATAATATGTCACTGGAGAACTGCTTTATACATTGGTACATATATATTTCAGTGAATGATACAAACATTCACTTGATACCAACCTTCTGTGATTGTGTAGGCACAGTTAGAGCATTGAAAAAAAAATCGTATTTATTCTTTTCTATTCACTTCTATTGAATTTCAATGTCTTAATTCAGTTAGATAGTCTCTTCAGTTGCTTTTTATCATTAGTGAGAGTGAGGCACAACCTAACATGGGATAAAATTTTACATGTTAAAACGTGCCATAACTTTTGCACAGGCCAGAATTTATGTTTTATTTTTCCCCGAATATGTTAAATTCATCAAGTAAACAGTAATTGTACATTCAAGTATACTAAAGTGTGCTCTCTGTAGAGGATGCACATTGTTCCCTTTGACTGCTTATGAATGATTAGATGAACACAGGTAGCAGATTTGTTTATTGCAAACTTCACCTCTGTGGATGTCAGATAAAAAGCCCATCATCATCAAAGTAACCTTCACGCACCTTCAATACAGTGCAGGAATAAATTCTGCCATTGTGTTTTATTCAGGGGGTTGACTGTGTTTACCGTTTTTGTGATTAATAAATGCTGTTTCATTGAACTATTTTACCTTCCTTATAAATCTGATATTGACTGGTGCCAGCATACTATCTAACATTATTAACTGAAATGATATTTCATTTATATTAAATACATAAACTCTCTCTATTATATAATTAAAATTATAATATTAATGTCCAAAATAAAATGTTACCAGAATAGTTGAAATATTAAACAGATCATCTTACAGTAAGCTTAGTTAGTTTAAAATATTTAAATCGGTATTATTTAAATTGTATAATATAAAGAAAATATTAAAAGTAATTATGAATATACACCATCATGCTAATTGTGTAAATTCCTGCTTTCCCAATCCCACCCTTTCCCCCCACAACCCTGCACGTTTTGCTTTTACCTTCCTGGAACACAGCCCTGCAGTTTTAGGGTCAGGGTTAGTTTCCACTATAAAATTATTAACGAGAAAGGAAACAAAAAAATATTTTCAGTTCATCACTTAGTAAGTGTCAAATCATTAACCTAACAGCAATTGTTAAATGTTAGATGATTCTGGGACACTCCAGTGGAACTGGTTGTGATGACAGCATTAGCTTAACTAGCATGCTTACAACTCCACACACATCATAACAGATTATATTCTGTGTTCCCTTTATTCCACCAGTAATTTTCTGTTTCACTTGCACAGATTTGAGTCTTTATACTTCAAACTAGTGTCAGTAGAGCATCAGTTTGCTGGAATAAAACCTGCCTTGTTTTATGAAGCTGTTAGCCTTATAGTTCCCCCGGCTGTAGCACCTAGTGCTAAATAGGACAAGGGTAACTTCATTAGAAGGTAACAGCTCCACACACCACAATTTTCCTAGCAAACCATGAGTTAACAATTTAAAAACATACTTTTGAGTGGTCTTTAACTTTGCCTTCTATATTTGTCTGTATGTGTATTGGGAGTTTTTCTTCTCTCTGCAGGCTGTCTAATTGCAATATAACAGAGGAAGACTGTACTGCTCTGGTTTCAGCACTGAAATCAAACCCCTCACACCTGAGAGAGCTTAATCTGAAGGATAATATACCAAGAGATTCAGGAGTGAAGCTGCTCTCTGATCTACTGGAGGATCCACACTGTAAACTGGAGAAACTACAGTGAGTGACTGACTTATTGTGTCTTTAAAAACACACATAGTTGAACAAGAGTAGAAAATTTAACAGATCTGAAAGCTTCAAAATTGTTTTGGCAGGCTTTGTGACTCTTCACAACTGAGCGAGCTGAATCTAAACAACAAAAAATTGGGTGAGTCAGGAGTGAAGCTGCTCTCTGATCTACTGGAAGATCCACACTGTAAACTGGAGAAACTACAGTGAGTTACTGACTTACTATTTCACTAAGGACACACAGACGTCCCACACAATGTTACTGTACTATGTAAATTATGCACACACTAACAATGACCCGTATTCAGAGTTGGTGACCTAGGTCAGCTGCTTAAGTTCAAAAGTAAGTCAGTAGGAAGTGTTTATACATATTTAGACTCATGCTACATGAGTGCTAGCAGTGTCATTGAAATTGCCTGCATGCAATTCACACCTCAGAGGTTGCTGGGTTGTTGTAGAGCTTTCCAAGCATGCACATCTTATCTTTATCTCAACACTTCCCTTTAAAGCCAAAACTTGAAATCTGATGAAATGTGGTGATACAAAACTGATAAAGCACAACACTTTAAGGGTGACATATGCTGTCATTTATATTAGCACATAAAACGCGGTATTGGTATTGGCAATGGGCATACCAGTTCCTATGACTGACACCATGAAGCAACTTCAGACATGCAGTCAAAAGTGCGCCAATAGGCAGAATTTAACACGTCGGCAATGGGGGTTGATAGGATGCTGTTAAATGCTTGTAGGGAAAACATGCTAATGGGAACCTTTGAATTGCTATATAAAGGAATCTTCTGGTTAAGGAGCTTTCAGTTGACGTTTAGGCAGGAATTCAAAGTTTCCACCCGTTTTTGGGCTCATTGTTTAGAGAACGCTCCCATTGAGTTTATTTCACCTCCTTTGAGGTGATGCACAATATTGACATCTGTTTATATATTGTTCAATTGTGTTTTTACTGTTTTGCCCAATAAATATATTTTAGATTAAATCAGCTATTAAATATGGTTCGTACTGAAAGTGAAGGGACATCCAGTATAACATACAGGCAAGCAAGCAATCAAAGTTTATTTATATAGTGCTTTTTACAACAGGTGTTGTCACAAAGCAGCTTTACAGAAAAAAACAGGTCTAAGCCCCCATGAGCAAGTCAGTTTCGACAGTGGCAAGGAAAAACTCCCTAATAGCAAGAGGGAGAAAACTTGAGAGGAACCAAGACTCAAAAGGGGAACCCATCCTCCTCTGGCTGACACCGGATAGCAAACAGCATTGGTATAAAGTATTATAGTACAAAAAAAAATTGCAGAGCAATAGTTAATTAGATTAGTTTTAGTTTATGCAGCAGCATCATTGGGAGCTTCAGGTCATGAGAATGAGGTTTGCACAGCGTTGTACAGCATGAAGCTCAATGATGGTCAAGCCAGTCCAGAAGGCTGGCGAGCAGTGGGCACCCGATCAAGGCAGAAGAAGCAACAGCATCAGACGCACAAGACGGGCAGCTGTTCAACTCAGCAAAGAAAGGAAAATACACAGAGAGTCAGTTCAGTAAAGAGTGACTGATCACAGATTACCGTATTAACAGAGCAGCAGAGACTCCGGGAGGGCTAGTTATTACAGCCCTTTACTAAAAGGGAGAAACCAAAAAGTAACAGAGACATGAGGCTCCCTGAGATGTCGGCGCCCCTCCACTCCACCATCAGCAAACCTCGAGTGAACACATGAGAGCAGCAGGATGACAGCACCAACACTCCCATTTACCATAATACTCCATGACCATGAACCCCCAGATCTGCACCTTTTATCTGACAGGGAAAACTAATTACCAAAGGCTTTACTAAACAAGTAAGTTTTTAGCCTAGACTTAAAGACTGAGGCTGTGTGTGAGTCCGAAACACTGACTGGAAGATTATTCCAAAGCTGGGGGGCTTTGTATGAGAAGGATCTCCCACCTGATGTAACTTTATTAATTCTAGGTACTAATAGTGAGCAGCACCTTGTGATCTAAGTAGGCGTGATGGTTCATAGTAGCAGAGAAGTTCACTCAGGTACTGAGGGGAAAGTCTGTTAAAAGCTGTATAGGTCAGTAAGAGAATTTTACGATCAATGCGAAATTTAACTGGTAACCAGTGTAGGGTTGATAAAACTGGGTTGATATGGTCAAACTTTCTGGTTCTTGTGAGGACTCTGGCTGCAGCATTATGGACTAACTGAAGCTTGTTAAGGCTTTTGCTGGAACATCCAGAGAGCAGGGCATTACAGTAATCCAGCCTTGAGGTAATAAATGCATTAGGCAATATTGCGGAGATGCAGAAAGGCTATTCTATTAATATTTGTAATATAATATAATAATATGTATTGATGTGCGTCGAAGGACAGATCAGGATCTATCTTGACACCAAGATTTTTTACAGATGAACCTGACGCAACTAAGAAACTATTAAGTGTAAAATTAGGCAGTTTGTTTCTAGCTGCTTTTGGACCAAGAAACAGGACCTATGTTTTATCCGAGTTAAGTAGGATCTCGGTAGATGACCTCCTTTCTTCTCTGTCACTTTCAGTGTTTGGACTGTTTTTAAAATAATAACTTGTGAGTTTTCTCTGAAAACTTAACTGGAGGTAGTTCAAATATCTGTCAGTATTTGCTCTATTTTCTGCTGCACTGTGAGGCTGTGAGGGGGTCAGCTGATGATGGAATGATGCACACACACACACAGTCCATCTCTTACTAAAACAACAATTAATTACACTCTGTTACATCTATTATATACTTTTTAACCTGACTTCTTTTTCCTGAAGGCCTCTTGTTTTTGCTGTGAAAGTGTAAGAAACGTGAGAGCAGTATGGATGCTAACAGGCTAGCTTGCTAACCGGCACTTTGTTTTGTTTAAACAAAACACAGTGAGAAAGAAACAGAGAGGATGTTTTTGGATTGATGTATTTTTGGAAAATCTGATAATTTCTCTCCTGCCTTATTCAAGCATGAGCATGTGTATGTGTGTATGTTTTCTTGACAGCTCATGTTATAGTTTCTAATGAGTGTTACTCATGACTTAATCTCCTTTGTTTTTGGTTGTGCGTGTTTGAGATGTCAGTGTTTCTGGCAGCATGGTGGTGCAGTGGTAGCGCTGTCGCCTCACAGGCCTGGGTTCAGTTCCCTGGCTGGGCGACCAGGGTCTTTTCTGTGCAGAGTTTGTATGTTCTCCCCATGTCTGTGTAGGTTTCCTCCTGCAGTCCAAAAACAAGCGGTCAGGCAAATTGGACATGCTAAATTGCCCCTAGGTGTGAATGTGTGTGTGGATGTATATGTCTGTGTGTCTGCCCTGTGATGGACTGGCGAGGGTGTTTCCTGCCTTCTGCACAATGACTGCTGGGATAAGCAGTTTAGAAAATGTGTATGTTTGTGTGTGTATATTTAATCTATGTTTAGGAAAATATCACTGTGCTGTGTGCACTCTGCTCTTAAGAGAATGAGAGGAGTTGATCTGATTGTATATCATTTACAGCACATCAAATCACACCTGTGTATAATGTGTTTATTCTAAACTCATCCATTTGTACAGCTGTTCTCTTCTACACCAGATCAGCATCTGCACTGGTAGTCATGAAAATAACAATAATACATTCTGACACATCCTCACACACCAGAGCCTCGATTTTATAATCTCTCTGTGGCTTCACTTTGACCATGAAAACATGGGAGAGAGGGAATGCACATAAGTGAGTGAGAGAAAGAGAGAGGGTATGTACATTATTGAGAGAGAGAAAATATACATGAGAGAGAATGTGTGTGTGTGAATATGGTTGTTATAGTTTTATGTAAAGTTGTAGTGAGTGATGCTCTTATATTTTATTCTTCTGTGTTTGTGTGTGAGATGATGTTTATGAATGTTAATAAAGATGTGAGTTTTCTTCTCTCTACAGTCTGTCTAACTGCAGTATTACAAAGGCAGGCTGTGCTGCTCTGGTTTCAGCTCTGAAATCAAACCCCTCACACCTCAGAGAGCTGAATCTGAACTCCAATAAACCAGGAGAGTCAGGAGTGAAGCTGCTCTCTGATCTACTGAAAGATCCACACTGTAAACTGGAGAAACTACAGTGAGTTACTGAATTACTGTCTCTGTATAAACACACAAACACACTAACAGATGTTATCACAATGGCATACAAAACTGAGATGGAATATAATGTATTACTTGTTACAGCGTTTGAGTGCATTGAGTGTACTTTTAGAGTTTAATGAGTACTTTTACTTGACCTCATTTGTAATGAAATACTTTCACTTCACTTTCTGTGAAAAACAGATTTGTTTTGATGGGGAACCTTAAAAGGTTAATGCACATCTTCATATTTGGCTGTGTGAACCAGTTTGTACATCAGTGTCTAAATGGGACAACTGCTAAAATACTACAGTATTCAGTAGACCAGTCTGCTCACCTCTCATCTTCAGAAAACACAATTTTTTGCAGGAGCAATTGAGACAGTGTTGTTTCTTCTGAACAGTAGTTCTCCTTTAAAGTCCTCTTGAGGGCAGAGTCAGTTAAAGAGATGGCTCAATAAATATATAGCTGTGTATATTTCTGTATATATAGTATATAATTGTGTTTTACCTACACTATATTGCCAAAAGTATTCGTTCGTCAGCCTTCACACGCATATGAACTTGAGTGACATCCCATTCTTAAACCATAGGAATTAATATGATGTCGGCCCACCCTTTGCAGCCATAACAGCTTCAACACTTCTGGGAAGGCTTTCCACAAGGTTTAGGAGTGTGTTTATGGGAATTTTTGACCATTCTTCCAGAAGCACATTTGTGAGGTCAGACACTAATGTTGGACGAGAAGGTCTGGCTCACAGTCTCCACTCTAATTCATCCCAAAGGTGTTCTATCAGGTTGAGGTCAGGACTCTGTGCAGGCCAGTCAAGTTCTTCCACACCAAAAACTCTCCATGTCTTTATGGACCTTGCTTTGTGCACTGGTGCAGTCATGTTGGAATGGGAAGGGGCCAAACTCCCCAAACTGTTCCCACAAAGTTGGGAGCATGAAATTGTCCAAAATCTCTTGGTCTGCTGAAGCATTAAGAGTTCCTTTCACTGGAACTAAGGGGCCGAGCCCAACTCCTGAAAAACAACCCCACACCATAATAGTTCTCCTAGCAACCACCAAACCCAGACTCGTTTATCGGATTGCCAGACAAAGAAGTGTGATTTGTCAATCCAGAGAACACATCTCCACTGCTGTAGAGTCCAGTGGCAGCGATGTACACCACTGCATTTGACACTTTGCATTGCTCTTGGTGATGTAAGGCTGGGATGCAGCTGCTTGGCCATGGAAACCCATTCCTTGAAGATCTCTATGCACTGTTCTTGAGCTAATCTGAGGGCCACATGAAGTTTGGAGGTCTGTAGCAATTGACTCTGTGCACTATGCGCCTCAGCATCCGCTGTCATTTAACATGGCCTACCACTTTGTGGCTGAGTTCCTGTCGTTCTCAATTGCTTCCACTTTGTTATAATACCACTGACAGTTGACTGTGGAATATTTAGTAGCAAGGAAATTTCTTGACTGGACTTGTTGCACAGGTGGCTTCCTATCACGGTACCATACTGGAATTCACAGAGTTCCTGAGAGCGACCCATTTTTCCACAAATGTTTGTAGACGTAGTCTGCATGTCTATGTGCTTGGTTTTATATACCTGTGGCCATGGAGGTGATTGGAACACCTGAATTCAATTATTTGGATGGGTGAGTGAATACTTTTGGTGATATAGTGTATAAATTCACAGGTTCTATATAGTTTACACAGAACAGTGTGTTTACATATTGACCTGTCAGTGACCAAATGAAAGCTACATGCATTTGGATAAATAATTTTCTTTGTTTTTTAATGCAATATAAACGATGTTATTCAAAGTGGAAGCAGTATTTGTAGGATGTGGCAAATTTTGCAAAGTAAAATTATTTTCATTTATTCATAATTGCCCCTGTTCCATCTTTTTGGAACATTTTGCAAACATCAACATCAGAATATTTATAAATATTTATATATATTTACAAATTAAATGAAGTGGATAAGATAAAACGGTAACACTTTCTATGAATGTCACCTTTGTAAGCATCTATAAACACATTCATAACCTATTATAATGGATTCATAAGGCATTGTAAACATGACTACAAATATTTATAAAAATGCATTACACGTTATAGCCATGTTTATTATGCATTATGAATTGTTAACATAATACATTATAAATACTGATCGTAACAAATTATAAGAACTCATAAGTCGTATTTGTCTGCTTTAAGTGAAGCGTACTGTACTAAAGCCTCCTCCAGTGTTAAGAGTGAGGTTATAAGTTGAAGTATTTACTGAAGGATTTACTGAAACACTAAAACATACACAATAAAGCACATTACAAGCTTCAAATGTCAGATTTTACACTAGTGCTGCCATCAGTGTTTTACCCAATTTGGGAAAGTCAATGTACACCAGCGTTAGCTTGGTATTTGTCTTTACGCTCTCCAAGCTGGGACTGACTTCTTTGGCACTGACAGTATAACATGTTATCGACACTACTTATAATGCATTATATTAACAATTCATAATGTATAATAAACATGGCTATAAAGTTTAATTCATTTTTATAAATGTTTATAATCATGTGTACAATGCCATATGAATGCATTATAACATGTTATAAATGTGTTTATAGATGCTTACAAACGTGACATTCATAGAAAGTGTTACCGATAAAACATATTTGGTAACACTTTCTATGAATCAGGTATCCATAATGCCTTATAAATGCATTCATAAAGCTCTATAAAGCATTCATATTGCTTTATAATGCTCAACATAAGCCTTTATAACTGTACATAAACATTAATAATCACACACATAAAATGTTATAACACCACAGTATAAGGCTTCATAGCACAAAGTGACATAAAGCATTATAACACACATTTTTCCTGTTCTTAACACTGTTGTGAGACCAGTATCATAAAGCTTAATAACAAATTTTCTATTGATTGACATGATGCTTTATAAAGATCCATAGTGATAAAAGCATGCGTCCACTCTAACCTATGTATTCTCTAATGTTCCTCATTATCTTCAAAATGAAAATGATTTTGTGAGCGCACATAACATCTAATAAAAACTTACAAGCTCTTCTTACAGACTTGAGGTAAAGTGATGATATTGGTCAGCTCTATTAAGCAATCCATGTTAACATAAGCACATACCAACTTATAAAGCACTATAAGTGCTCTTTACAGACTTTAAGTAAAGTGAGATTCCCCAAATAAGAAGGTCAAAACAGAATACCAGAATCACCAGTTTGTACTTGAACAAGGACTCATTTATTGACAAAATAAACTTTTACATCGAAAAGGTATAATCCTATTATTGCAAAAATATGTCTGTATAAAGTATGCAAGTTAACAAAGTATAAACAGACTAAAACATGTTTTATATTTCACACAAACATTACACAAACAGGACTATTTTTGTTTTTATCAGTAAACTAATATGAGTTAGAAAAATGCAGAGTGTTAATCTGTACTATTTCATTACTTATTCTGTTGAAGGTATGTTTTATATAAAACATCTTGACAAACTTCAAAGCCTTTTCGAATGTAAAAAAATGATGCTCTGAAAATTCTGGGACAACCTGCCTTAAAACAAGTGTTTTCAAAAACATTTTTAAACACACTGCCAAACTACATGGCAATATCAATATTTCTGAATAGACTATTTCTCTACATTTGCATTTTATGAGCCAATAACTACACAGATATCAGATGCTAAGAGCCATAAAATTCAGAACGCTTATCAGAACTATTTCATTTACAATGGCTTCTGTACAGTTTTCTAATGTCATGGAGCAGTCGTCCAAGTATACCCCATTTGTGCTTTTTTGCAAGCCAGTGTTCCCACTCTATAACCTTCAGGTATTCTTTCAGACGTTTTGTGTTTCAGTTTGCACGGTGTCGCCACACATCAACCTTGAATTTCTGCCAAGCCCTCTCCAGGTGCTGGGTGTGGGCCTTTGTGCATGGATGCACAAAATGTCTCTTGTGGCAAACAGTATGGTGGTCATAGCCAAGATCTGAAAGACCTCTATATGCCCGCCACTCATCAGTTATGATACTGGTGCCTCTTCTCACATATCGTCTCACAATAGGTAGCAGTTGTTCACTTGACCTGCCAGAGACATTTTTCAGTATGGGCTTCCGGGTGGTAGCACTCACTTCCAGAATTCCTAGTACCCACTTTTTACTCCGTCGCCAGGCAGAGCCTACACGTCCACGGTTGTACTGTAAAAAAATTAAGAAAACCTTTAAACTATGCACTGTTAAACATGTTGTGCATTACATATCACAATATTTTAACAAAGGATAAATATACGTTCAGTTACCAATGTATTTATCGCAATTGCGTTGTACTTACACTGATTTTATGAGGAAAACCTATTATTTACAAGCACTTTGTAGGTTTATAATTACTGACTGTTCCTGAGTGGTGGCTGATAAACTACAGCAACAGATGGACTACAGTCTGTAACTGTGGACCTTCAAATTGCATCTATATGGTAAGCAGAACTAATAAAATGGATAATGGACATAGCTACTCAGTAAAGGCTAATAAACTGGCAACTGTGTATGTACCTTAGTGAAAACATTGGGTTAAGCAGAGCATGCAGAGAGTGTAGGCAGCAACACCTAATAAACTGTAAATTCTGTTTATTTTCTATTCTCTGTTAACCTTTTGATATAGATGCTATATTATATCATATATTCCTGTTGGCAGACATTTATGATGTATATTGTCAATCATAACCATTATTTATTTATTTTTTATTTTATGTACTCTTTTTTTCAAATAAATAGAAATTGTGCACTAAAAGTGTTCCAAGTGTGTTTTCTGTAGAGGATGTGTTAACTTATTTTCAACAGGAAAATCAGCAAAACGTAATTTGACCAGGACTGTTCAAACATTTGCATATGGCTGCACAAGCATAGATAATTAAGGCTATGAACCTTTCTTTTGTGTGAGAATTTACTCTCATCTATCATCACAAAGTGGTGTGGTCCCCCAACTCGCATTCCTCCACGCTGACGAAGTTTTGTCATCCCTGAGATGCATACCTTGAGCACAGACAAGTCACCATGGTAAGTTTTTATTATTATTATTATTATTAATTCATTCTATTCTCCCTGGTAAAACATTTGAAGTGAGGTTAAAAACTAGCTAGGAAGATGAAAATGCTCTTACTTTTCTCAGTGCTGATGTCATCTTGGTCAGAGTTCTGCTGCTGCTGCCTGCATTCCATCCTCAAGAAGATCAATCTGTCTCAGTCTCAGTCCCTGAGAAAATCTAAAGTTTTCATAGTGTTATTTGTCATTTTTTTCTTGCTGTTGTTCACCAGTATTAACAGTCAAAAACCTTCATGGTGCCATTCAATTTACAGAATATATTTTCTATATTTGAGACAAAAGAGACACGATTGTTTACCTGTAGATGAACTCGAGGTGCTGTCAAAGAGATAAACAGGAGCGAAAAAACAGAGCCCTTCCGGACTGAAGCTGTGACATCTTGATGGTGATGTGCATTCCTCGTGCAACACCTAGCAAAATAATTGTTTGGACAGGCAACACAATGTTGGCAGCTTAGGTGCAGTAGTTTACAGTGATTGCCTCTAGACTGGATTCTCAAAGAAAATTCAACAAATATTTTCTACTGTTAAATTTCAAAATAACAATCAAAATCTCACCATTGATATCCGTCTCCCTGGAACCGTTTGTGTAATTTCATTTTTTTGCTGCATGAGTTGCATTTCATTGCTCTGCGCAGAATCTGTTTTTTCTGCATCCATCACACAAGTTTGCATCTATTTCGAAGGTTATCCTGTTCCCTTAATAATTTGAGAATTTTTCTTTGGATTAACGTCATGTTCCAAAACCTCTCCGTCCAAATTTCTGTTTTGGTTGTGTCCGGAACTCACTTTTTTCCCGCGTTTGAGTCAAAGGATGAGCTGTAGTCATGTGATGCAGCACAGAGCTGTATCACGTCATTTCAGGCACGGAGAGTAAAGAAGAAGTTTCCAAACTGCTGCTAAAAAGGGGCGAGTGAGGATTACGGCGGTGTTTTGACATTTTATAGCATTGTAAAGATTTACTTTTAGCTATATTCAGCTAAAATCTTAACTGTGCCTAAGTCAGCATAAGCAGCTGTAAGTGGCTAGCTTGGTCATTATGCCAGTGTGGTACCAGCCAACTAGCGGCACGGACTGATATACTTTAGCTAGCTACCTAATTTAGCTCATTTTTACCCAGATGTAAGAGTGTAAAAGTTACTGGTCTAGTCTAGTGTTTTCTTGGTTGGAGTTAAAATGGACTATCAATAGAGTTAGAAGACCAATTGAGCTAATATTATCGAGCTCCAGAACGCAGTGCTCCCGAGCTAGGAGAATTAGCGATAGGTACTTTAGCCAGCTAGCTAGGTCATATTAACAGAAGAGATGGCTGGCTAAGTAAATTTAGCTGCTCAGAAAAACGGCCTATCAGAAGATCAATCAAAATGTAAAGTGTAACTTAAGTTCAAACTGCTGGTTTGCTTTAGTTGCTGCTAATGGAAGAGTTCATTGTTATCTTGTGATTTAATTCTCCCAGATGGACACTCGTGGGCGCAGGTCAAAGAAAGCTGAGGCAAAGTCATGTACTTCTAACGTGACTCCAAGCGAAAATTCTGTTCTGCCACCTCAGCAGTGTAAAGCAGGTAATGTTGGCTTTATAAATGACGTGTTAAAAACAATAAATCTCAATATTGTTTTTATGGAGTAGTACAATGTCTAGTTCTGTATGTTTGTAGTATTCAGTGTTTTTTAATCCTGCCTGGTGATCCACAGCACTGCACAGTTTCAGCTAACTTACTCCTCAAAGGCACCTAATGCAACCCATGAATTAAACTTAACTAAGTTTAAGGTGAATTTGCATTAACTAAAAAGGTAACCTGGCTGAGGAATTTTGAATTCATTAAAATTAAATAGTAAGTTAACAGTAATCTGTATCTTACATTTTGTTAACTTCCATTTCAGTAAAATCAGATTTTAAATGCAGTCAGCTTGCTTACTTTTTTAAGCTAAAACATTGTTGTATTGCAGAGAGTAGTTGAAACTGTGCAGGACGGGGGCTCTTTTGGTCATTTGGGCTGTTTATACTTAAAATATACTTAATTAAAACTAAACCAAAGGAAATTTAAATGTCGATTTCATTTAGATTTCCTTTTTTGGTTCAAATGAAATGTAATCAGGCTGCACCAGTATTTTAGAGTGAGATTTCACCTAATCAGGGATTCTTTCTAAAGTGTCGCATGTGGTGGTTTAATTTGATCAGATCACAGCTCTCAGTAATTAAAGCATTAAGAGTATATGTCTCATAGAAAAATAAGAAGCTTAACGAAGATGCTTCTTGAGGCCCGAAAGGGAGAAAGTTAAAAGTCTTCAGGAAACAATAAAACATCTACAAGCAGACAAGGAATTCCTAAAGGATCAGCTTTCACAAATGACAGGTAGATGAAAGGGTTAGCTAAATACTGTACACTTGATCATATATATAAACTTTTAATTTGACCAAAATCAGTGTCTGTACTCATGATATGCATATAGCTGAATAAACTAACCACTTGGATGACTAAATGAATATATTTTCTGTTTTCTGTTTTATTGTAGTCTCATTTTCAAGCCTTTCAAGGTCCTCAAGCATTTCAGGATCATCTACAGGTGCTCCAAAAGGAAAAGGTAACTAGCTAACCCACTCCCTCTCCTTTTTGCCTACATGCTCTTGTGTAGGGTATGCTGTGCAAACATAACTTGGTTGACATTGATTAAAACTAAATTCTTTGCATAAAACTGTCCCATTGTGATAGTTACATTTAGGAGCACTGAGATTATTTAAAATTAGAGTTTTAAAGACCTCATTGGTCTGTTGCATACTGAAAAACATGTTTTCAGTAACTGTACATCACATTCATACTGATAATGAACACATTTGTGTGCTTGAAGCACAGTTGGTATCTGTAATATAACAGTTTGGAACTATACATGGTGATTCATACTCATAATTGTAAATTTGTGTTTCTGTGTTGCTGTTTGTTGAATCAGGTCAGCTTTGCTATATTTAGGAAGATTAACTTTTCCTTTCATTACTGTATTTAATGCACTGAAAAATCACATCAAAATGGCAGCAAACTTTGTTACTTTTTTTTCATAAATACACCTGCCTGAGCTAAAGATGTAAAAGCACTTTGATGAAAAATCACAACAAGTTACCATTGATGCACATTGCTGCACATCAGGGGTGAAGAGTTCTAACAAGAACTCATAAAATGCTTGTATGAATATTGTATGAAAATAATTCAAATGGGGTTATTTATATTAATTTCATGTAACTATAGATAATTAACTATGCAGTAATTACTTAATCTTATAAGATTATTAAAGTGATAGCATTATACCCAGTTGCGAATTGTTGCTTTATAAAACCTGGCAATCTGTAAAGGAACACACAAACAAAAAAATGTAGTAGATACAGGCTGCTAACAGCTCCCTGACACTGTCTGATGGGTTTTGATGTGTTAGATTGATGAGATAATGAACAGAGATGCTCATTAGGTTTGATTTTGATTTGGGGGGTTATGAGGAAACTGCAGCGCCTGTTCACAGCAAATGGCCCACGGTGTTTCTGCTCCTGCGTCAAGCTGCGGTGTTAGAGACCATCACGCAATTACAGGTAGAAATGATCAGCGTTTCAACATCCTCACATTAATATCTCTACATCTAATCCATATTTTTATTAAACTCTCTTGCCATTTGACCTCATCCCACATGAATGTTTCTGTGTGCGTTTAATTTGAGGTTGTTGAAACGTTGATGCTGATAATTGCTTCTAATCTAATCATTAGAAAGTGCAGTTTGGTGAAGATTGTGGTTGTAGTTTACTGTCATCCTTCATTTCACCACCAAACTGCAGCTGCACTGATGGATCTGTGGGCCGTTTGCTGTGAAGAGGAGCTACAGTGACCTCATAACCCCCCAAATCAAAATCAGACCTGATGAGCATCTCTGTCTATCTCATCAATCTAACACATCAGAACCCGTCAGACAGTTTCAGGGAGCTGTTTGTTACTTCTGCATAGGACAAATAACACGACCTGTATTGATTTTGTGCACAAATCAAAAACCAAACGATGTGCATTCAGTTAAAATATGTCCACGACTGAAAGAAAATGAGAGAACGGATTAGAAAATCGTGATCACGAATTTAAAATAACATACCCACGAAGTAAAGAAAGCATGCACACGATTTAAAGAAAACGAGGGAACGATTTAAGAAATCGTGACCACGAATAAAAGAAAATGTACGATAATATTATTAAATTATTAGTGTGTTCCATTCTGAAGGCAGCTGCCTAACTAGTCACTGCCTTCAAAAGCACCTCTCTCTTTGGGCAGCATTTTAACCGAAAAGGAACCTTAGCAGGCATCGCATTCGGGACCCATCTCTACAGACCCATCATACATCATAACTTCCACTGTGCTGTACACATTTTATCTGTTTACTCTCAGTCACTGGTTAGCTTACACTCACCTCCGACTGTAAAGGTGCATCACCTCAGTGTAAAAGGACAGCTGGCTCTTGTATCTGTAGCAGATGTTTTCCTTGCATTGACACTGTGGTGGAAATTTGTGTTTGAAGAACAGGCTGACTTTAAGGAGTCGTACCTGACATGATATACTCGACTCGGCGCCCCAGATAGATACAGATAATCATGACTATTAGTTTATAAATCATTTCAATTCATTCACTGTCTTAATTGACCTTGATGAACTTGCTTTATGTCTAACATAATTTTGTACAACATGCATCCAAAAAAAAAAAATGATCGCACACAATGTGTTACGCTGGCTAATATGCATTTTATTTTATGCATTCCCATCTGATTCATGAGCTCCTAGTCTGAAATTTAGCCTTCAACATTCACTTAACGCTGATGTGACTGTGATGAGCATCGCAATACAGGACAAGCAGAGCTGGCAAAGATACATATTTGTGGTATTTATTTTTAAAAACATTTCATTTCTGAAATTCTATTGTTCAGGGAGAATGTCAGTCTACTGTGCTGGTTCCACCATGTTTTCCCCCACCATACGCTCAGCAAGTGAGCTGCTTTCAGTCGTTCAGTAGAGTTTTCTCCCCATAACTGCTTCTCTTCCTCAGCTCCTCAGCCAGCACCTCTCCACTGCTGTAACATTAGTTTCTGAGGACAGAAGAAACGTCTGAGTACACAATCAAACCGATGAATTATTTACAAATAAAAGGTGCTACAAAACAGTAAACAGCTTTTTACTTTGGACTCTCTCGCGTTTTAAAGAGCTGACACATTTACAAAGTTAGCTAACTAACATTAGCTTCACCTAACGAGTTAGCTACAAACTGTCAGGTCGCGTTAGACAAGCGAACTCCCAAAATTTTACCAGAGGAACAATTTCTAGATATCTACAAATGCAAACATGTTAAATAATTTACACAAATACAACAATCAATCGAAACAGTAAAGACAGAAGTCATGAAATAACTTACATCTGTCGACTCCTCAGTCTTCAGAAACGGCCGCTTTGTTCGCCATGTTTATCAAACTAAAGCGATGGAACTCTCAGCTGGTGAGCAGGTGAACAGTATTATGGGATTGTTCGCCATGTTTATCAAACTAAAGCGATGGAACTCTCAGCTGGTGAGCAGGTGAACAGTATTATGGGATTGCCCTCGCTGAGAAGGATACATGTGATGCTGCCTTCAGATTTGGTCAAATGGGACAGCCTTTGCCTCAGGACCATGCAAATGCTGCCTTAGAATGCTGCCTACTTAGACAGCTGTATCCTGATTGGAACACACCATATTTTTCATTAAATTTCAACTTTCAGTCTGACTTAAAGTGAATTTGGAATAACATAATTAACCCAACTAGTAAATCCAGTGGTCTTGTCTTGCCAAGTTCTGTCTTCAGAATCATCAACCATTGATGACTCTGATGATGAGGAGATGAAGCCTTCTTCAAAAGGCAAGAAAGCAAGATCTACAAAGCAAGATGATCTGGGGCGCACTCGAAGTAATAACTGTTTGATTGATTATGATGTTATTTTGCAATGGTTCTTTGGTGTGTCTGTGTTCAGATATTAAATTTGTTTTGCATTACTTCTTTTCTACAGCAAAAACGGTTCGTGGAGTAATACTGCGTTACAAGCGTGCTCTAAGCCTTTAATCAAAGTGGGTCAATGAAGAGGGCTTTCCAAAAAGTGGGAGTGGACCGCAATACCATCTCCAGGACCTCACCAATTGCTGAGCTTGCCCTAGCAGCACCTGGTGTCTTTCAGGCTCTCCCCCCATGGAATTCTCAAGTAGAGAAATTGTCCACATTTGTGGACAGGTGCCAAGAGGACACAAATGGCGAAATCAAAGAAAAAATCATACAGATGAAAGCATGGGGAGAACTGTTACCTATGACTCACTGAGGTGTAGTTCAGCAGTAAAAATGTTGTTCAGTTCAGAAGAAATTTGTTCTTTTTGAGGGAGCAGATTTTCCAGATTCTCTTAAATTTTTGAAAGCTTGTTTTGTCAAGTTCATTTTCTTTAAAAAATATCAGACTTAAAGAAATGTTGTCCAATCAGTCTAATGCTCATTGGGCTATTGAATAAAGTGTTCGTATATCTAATTTTTTTTGTTTTCAGTTTTTATGTTTGTAGAGATTTTACATTTTGCATACAGTAAATGGCATTGAGATTGTTAAAGCTTCTTTTGTTTTGAATGACAGGTTTTGTTATATAAAGGAAAAGTCTGTAATGATTTGTTTAGAATTTAACATCAAAGAATCTGTTTTACTGGAAAACCAAAGTACGATTTATTTGAAAAAAATTAAGGAATATTGGGAATTCTTTCCATACATATACATCATTGCCTTTTTGATGTAAAAGTTTATTTTGTCAATAAACAAATCCTTGTTCAAGTACAAACTGGTGATTCTGGTATTCTGTTTTGACCTCCTTATTTGGGGAATCTCACTTTACTTAAAGTCTGTAAAGAGCGCTTATAGTGCTTTATAAGTTGGGATGTGCTTATGTTAACATGGATTACTTAATAAAGCTGACCAATATCATCACTTTACCTAAAGTCTGTAAGAAGAGTTTGTAAGTTTTTATTAGATGTTATGTGCGCTCACAAAATCATTTTCATTTTGAGGATAATGAGGAACATTAGAGAATACATAGGTTAGAGTGGAGGGATGCTTTTATCACTATGGATCTTTATAAAGCATTGTGTCAATCAACAGAACATTTGTTATTAAGCTTTATGATACTCTTCTCACAACAATGTTAAGAACAGGAAAAATATGTGTTATAATGCTTTATGTTACTTTGTGCTATGAAGCCTTATACTGTGGTGTTATAACATTTTATGTGTGTTATTATGAATGTTTATGCACAGTTATAAAGGCTTATGTTGAGCAATGTAAAGCATTATGAATGCTTTATGAATGCATTTATGAGGCATTGTGGATACCTGATTCATAGAAAGTGTTACCCAAAGTATTTATATGAGACAGTCACATGTTGTATGGCTTTTTTGTAGAGACCTTAGACTATGCAGATCATTTGAGATGCAAATCCTAGCAGAATTTTAAAATTTGTAGGAATTCGATCATTTTTGTACCAAAAATAAATTTACCACCTTCTAAAAGTTTTGTATTTTTGCACATAAACAGACTATGAAAAAAGAGAGCATTACTAAGTAAATGTGTAATATAGGAACCACTTTTCCTCTGCTGCAATACTGAGTGTTTCCCCACAATCACACACACATCATGTGTTCAGCTCTAGATTAAACCACACTCAGGTTCCACCACTGACACATGAACAGTAGGACTAGAATGAGCTCCAGCTCTACCAAACTACTCCTCTCATAGAAGTGGAGCTGAAATGTTGTGTGCATTATTGCTTTGTGCTTATTTACAGATGTGTGTGTTGAGTTGTGTGTTAGTGTGGTGTGTTTCCTCTCCTCCACAGAGTGTGTGATTGTGCTGTATCACATCCTCCCCCTCAGCACCTGCAGTAGGTCTCAGCTGCAGCAGTGCAGCCTCTGTGTCTCTGACTCAGGGAGGTTTTTGTACGACTGAATATCACTGTGTGAACAGGACTGTACTACTGATCCAAGGATAACTCTGACAGTAATAATCTCCTGCATCTTCAGTCTGGACTCCACTGATGGTCAGAGTGAAGTCAGATCCAGATCCACTGCCACTGAAACAAGCAGGAGTTCCTGACTGTAAGCTAGTAGCATAGTAGATCAGGAGTTTAGGAGCTTCTCCAGGTTTCTGCAGGTACCAGGCTAGATTGCACAGAAAAATGCAGTGTATTATGTTACATACATGCTGAGACTATTTAGAGTGTAAATTATTAAATAATCCAGGTAATTCCGGCACACTGGGAATTCTCCCGCTGCTCCTGAACATCCACTCTGAAATTGTACAGCAGTGTTATTAAATGTCTGTGACAGTACAGACCATAAGAGATCTGAGTTGAATTGAAGAGTGACTGTCTCCAGTTCTGAGAGTGAAATGTGTGTTTGAGTAAAGCAGCAGGACTTTAACCAGGATGGAGTAGATGGACACTGACTGGAGCAGACAGGGACACAGTGGCTCCATCAATATATGATCATATATATGTTTCCCACAAGACTGATACAAAACATTGGTAACACTTTCTATGAATGTCGCATTTGTAAGCATCTATAAACACATTTATAACATGTTATAATGTATTCATAAGGCATTATAAACGTTGTTATGAATATTTATAAAAAAGAATTACACTGAATTACACTTTATAGCCATGTTTATTATACATTATGAATTGTTAATATAATGCATTATGAATAGTGTTAATAACATGTTATAATGTCAGTGCCAAAGAAGTCAGTCCCAGCTTGGAGAGCATAAAGTAAAAACAAATACCAAGCTAACGGTGGTGTACATTACCTTTCCCACATTGGGTAAAACACTGATGGCAGTCCTAGGTAAAATGCACTTTACTGTGTATGTTTTAGTGTTTCAGTAAATCCTTCAGTAAATACTTCAACTTGAAGCCTCACTCTTAACACTGGAGGAGGCTTTAGTACAGTACGGTTCACTTTACTTAGAGCGGACAAATATGACTTATGAGCTCTTATACTTTGTTATGATCAATACTTATAATGTATTATATTACCAATTCATAATGCATAATAAACATGGCTATAACGTATAATGCATTTTTATTAATATTTATAGCTATGTTTATAATGTCTTATGAATGCATTATAACATGTTATGATTGTGTTTATAGATGCTTACAAAGGTGACATTCATAGAAAGTGTTACCAAAACATCTGCAGCATGTTTAGAGGAGATGTTGATATAAAGTGTTGATGGAAATCAGAGATGTGAGAAAATCTAAAGCACTGTTGGTTCTGCAGTAGTGAGTGTTTCCCCACATCCCACACACACATCATGTGTTCAGCTCTAGATTCCACCACACTCAGGTTCACACCACCAGGGATGTAGTGGGGAAAAGGAGCATGCTCCAACAATCTGCAAAACAAAAGTGTTTCAATATTTGAATGAGAATATTTTTGTGAAAGAAGACTTTCTATTCAGAGGTTTCTGTCCCAAACCCTAAGCCCTAAATGTACACTTGTAAACAAACTGAAATTGTTCTGGGTCAACATTATTTTTAAGGAAATCTTTTTTGTTTCTTTTAAAGTGATGTTGAGAGTTTACATTTATCATAAGTTTAAATTTTAAAATAAACTTTTCACTACTGAAACAGAGTTTTAGTCAGTAGCTGGAGCCTTATTTTAGCCCCGCCCCTGCATTTTAGATCAGGAAGTGAGGCTGCATCCCTGTCCCTCATGGCCACATGGTGAGCAGGTAGATCCTATTGTTATGGAGTAAATGTGTCCCAAACTCTGAAAATCAGTATCATTAAAATTGTTCCTACCAAAACACACATTTTCTGTACTTAAGTACTTTTTTTGTTTAAAATGGAATATTCAGTCATTTATTGTAATAAAATAAACATATTTAAGCTACAGGGTCACTCAAAGGTAGATGACTTCTAGCATCTAGCTGATTCTAGCAGTATCTGAGTTCAGGACTTGTTTTCTCTCTAACCTATTGGTAACTAGCAAAGATACTTTCTCTGGACAGACAAAGCACTTTTTGTAAGTCACTCTGGATAAGAACGTCTGCTAAATGCTGTGAATGTAAATGTAAATGACTTCAGATTAAAGTCTAGGTCAGTTAAAAGACCAGAATGTGTTTTCAACTCTGACTTTAAACTAGTTCGGTTGATGGTGCAGTGATCAGTGCAGTGATGTCACTTGGAGGTGATACAGTGATGGAGGGCTTCGACTTCAGCCCCCTCAGAAACTTGAATGTCCTCTGCAGAGCCCCTCTATTAAAAAAGCTGGTAGTTGACAGGTTATTAGATTGTCAGTCCTGGATGGGGTTGGGTATCGGGTGCAGGTTCTTTTTAAGGATTGTGAGAAAGTTTTCTGTTCTATTAGAACAGAATTATGTTATCATTATATTATATCATATTATCTGTGTGCGCTAAGTAAGTTTCATATTGCATAATTTTTACCAACACTGGAAGAAACGCATCCCTCTGTACAAAGTGCAGTGATTCTGCAATGCTGTGTTTTAATGAATGAAAAGCACAGTGATGGTATTCTGCACATGTTTCTAGTGGCTTGATGCTCACAACAAGCAGAAAATAGACACATGCAGTCAGTATAAAAGACTAAATTCATTAATGAGTTTGATGTGTGTCACTGAAGAGGTTCTTGAAATGTGTAAGGTAAACCCACAGCATAATCAGGGTGTCTCTATAGCACTTTTCATATTTTGTGAATAGAACTGGGAGGTGGAGAGGAGACGAGGAGAGGGCAGAACAGGAAAACATTTAAACAGTCCAGAATCGTGATCAGTGAAAACGAGATACGTGAATGTAGATCTTTAAGGAAATCCCATAAAATAATTGAATAAACTCTAAACATGACTTAGTAAATTAAAATGAACAGTAGGACTAGAATGAGCTCCAGCTCTACTAAACTACTCCTCTCATAGAAGTGGAGCTGAAATGCTGTGTGCATTATTGCTTTGTGCTTATTTACAGATGTGTGTGTTGAGTTGTGTGTTAGTGTGGTGTGTTTCCTCTCCTCCACAGAGTGTGTGATTGTGCTGTATCACATCCTCCCCCTCAGCACCTGCAGTAGGTCTCAGCTGCAGCAGTGCAGCCTCTGTTTCTCTGACTCTCACAGCTTTTTGTACGGCTCTGTATCACTGTGTGAACAGGTTTGTGCTACTGATATAATGATAACTCTGACAGTAATAATCTCCATCATCTTCAGTCTGGACTCCACTGATGGTCAGAGTGAAGTCAGTTCCAGATCCACTGCCACTGAAACGAGCTGGAGTTCCTGATGTTTTACTGCTGGTGGTGTAGATCAGGAGTTTAGGAGCTTCTCCAGGTTTCTGCAGATACCAGTAGAGACAGTTGCCATTATACACTGCAGGGCTGGTTCTACAGCTGATGGTGACTGTTTCTCCTGGAAGAGCAGATTTCACTGCAGGAGTCTGAGTCACAGTTGTCTGACCTCTGGATCCTGAAATAAAATAATAAGAATTCAAGATGACTCATAAATACACAAGATATTATTTTTAAAATAAGCCCCTCACATGCACTTGTTTTAAAATGTCTCCATTAAACGCCACCATAAAGGTAAATATATAGCAGTGTGTTACCTTGAGTCCAGAAGATCAGAGTCCAGATGAAGATGGTGGTCAAAGTCATGTCTGCTGTGGGTGAAGTTTGTGGGGCAGCAGCTCTCAGTCATGAAGTGTTAAACTCACAGGACTATAAACTCTCCCAGAGCACTGAAGCATGTGCTGATAATGCAAAGTCAGCTCTCTCTATGGAAATGACTCTATTGGCTGCAGTGATCATGTGACATTGAGTATAATAGCATGGAAACAGAAGGAGTTCTTCATGGTTCAGTTTAGAGCTGCTGAATATCAGACAGAAGCATGAAAATGTTTATATGTGTTGTTTATCAGCTTCTGTTGTTGCTGAAATGTGTTGAACTGAACACACTGTAAACTGTTTAAGACACAGTTGATCTCACAGCTCAGCAATCTGCCTCTCCAGATCAGTGTAATATTCTCTTAATGTCCAGTGGGGGGCGTCTCATATTGTTCAGTTTAAAGTGTATCAGTCTTTCTCTTGAGGGATTTTGCAGCTACTGCTGTCAGTCTGTCTCTCAGTGCAGGAGTTTTTGGTGGAGGAACTAAACTGCATGCAGGGAGTAAAAAATACACATTTTATTACAATACTTTTCCCTCTTTTAGCAGGAAATCAGCTTATGTTAATTTATTCATGTTAATGTTGTTACTCAACAGAACCAAAATGTTATTTTATACACAGCAGCTGTTCAACTGTTTTCTGTTCTTGTAATGATTTATTGTTATTTAAATCCAAAGATCAAATTAAAATCAAGTTAAATAATCCAAAAATGTAAATATTTTAAAATGCTATTATAGTTTAATAAACAAATTAGCAATTTGAGGACACATCTAATAATGTGTGACCTCAGTTCAAACAAAAAAGTTTAAAAAAGTAAAGAAACAAAAGTTCAGAGTTTCAGAATTTATACATTTATCTGCTGATTATAAAACTCATCAGTATTTAATGACTGATATGAAAAAGCTGTTAGTAAAGCACAGAGAGAGCAGAGTCTTTAGAGCAAGAGGTTTTTGTACAGGCGCTAAATGAGTTTGTATCACTGTGGTGGACTTTTGGTGGAGGAACCAAACTGTCAGTTGGCCGTAAGTAGCTTTTTTTTTCTTATTCATAATTAATCAGTTAATAATTCTGGAAAATCATTGTACTTTATAGTTTTGTACATCGTGTTCAGTATTCTTCAGATTTTTATTTATTTAACAGTAGCAGTGTTTACTGTGTTTGGAGAGTTTAATCGACCGTCTGTTTCTGAAGTGTCACTAATAAAAGTATAAATGTTTCAGTGAATTTCTCTCAACTTGCCTTTAATTACTGAGTTTATTTTAACAGTATAAAGGTCTGTTATTTACAGTAGACTCTCAGTGCAGCTCTTTCACTATAATTCTTATCTCATACTGAACTATCACAGTGCTGGTTATAATAAATACTTACAAAAATTTTAAGAACAAGATGTAGTCTGTTTTTATTTTAAAGATAATTATTATTTCTATTCTGAATTTTTTTTCAGTTATTGCTTTACAGAGACAACATTAACATTAATTTCAATATTTTAAATTACAAAATATATTAATTTTCTTAATTTTAATGTCTGGTATAGAAAATATTAAAATACTTCTAAAAACAGGACAGTTTTGATGACCACAGCTCTGAGAGGCAGTTTAAGCTGTAAAGCAGGTTATAATTAGACGGTGAAACATTTTAATGCTCCACTGAACTCAGTTCAGCTCTGTACAAAATAAGAGAAGTGAAACCCACTCTGGTGTGTCTGTGCTGGTTGATTGACACATGTCCCTTCCTGTGTTTGTGTTTCTTAGGTTTGGCCTCGCCCACCCTCACAGTCCTGCCCCCCTCTAGCGAGGGGCTGCAGCAGGGAAAGGTCACACTGGTGTGTTTGGCCAACAAGGGCTTCCCCTCAGACTGGAGGCTGAGCTGGAAGGTGGGTGGGAGCAGCTGGAGCTCGGGGGTTAGCCAGAGCCCCGGGCTTCTGCAGAAGGACGACGGCCTCTACAGCTGGAGCAGCACCCTGACCCTCCAGGAGGAGCAGTGGCTAAAGAACACCGTGACCTGTGAGGCCAACAAGGACTCCCAGCCTCCTGTCAGCCAGACACTGAGGAGAGATCAGTGTTGAGCAGTGACGTCCACGCGGGGGTTTCAGCTGATAGAGCTCTTCTCACTCTCAAATGAGCTCAAACACGTCTGTGATTAACGCTGAAATGATGATCTGTTGAATTTAAATAAATAAAATAAAGAGTTTCAATCAACAACACTGCAGTGGTTATTTTATTGTATTTTTCCACCATATAACATAAACACCTTAAATGTCATTAAAATCTAGCGTGGAGACAAATATTTCCAGCCATATCTGATGATGACAGTGATAAAGTTTTAGAAAGTCATCATACAGTTGATCCGAATCAACCAAACCAATCAACCTTCAAGATTTTTGAATAAATAGGTTTAATCATTTTAACTATAACATTAATCAAACTGGTGTGTGATTTATAGTATCATGTAGTGAATGTTTCATATTATTTATAGTATTTTTATTTGTCTTATCCTGTTTAATATTTGTAGTATGTGATCACAGTAAACACAGTAAATGGTAGAATAAGCTGTGGTCACACTGCACTGCTGCCTCAGTGTTTTCTTTGCAGTGTGGAGCAAAAGTCAGGAGAGTAGAGACGGTACTGATGGTTTTGGAGGGAAAATATAGTTCAGTGAATGTTAGCTGAGTAACTAGTTTATATTATTGAAACTGTAGTGACAAGCGGCATTATGTTGACAGAGAGAAGAGACCACAGCTCACCTTCTCGTATTTTAATTGCTTGGAAATCAAGGTCACCTAGATGAACTCAGCAGGAAATGAAATGTAACTCTAACTGAGGTGAATTGATTTTCTGTGCTCACGTCTTTTGCATTCAAGTGAATTGATTTTATCCTCAGGGCAGATTTTACTCGTGTTCGGTGTGACTGCAGCTTTAGGCAGATTCCATCTTTATGTATATGTATGCAAATTATTTGCATTGTTATTGTAAATTAATTTTATTTACAAAAAATATATATTTAATAATTTTATGTATGCAAATTATTTGCAATTTTATCATGGATGCAAATATGTATTTCCTGTCTGAGGCAATATTTTCAATATATTTACAGTGGAGGAAATAAGTATTTGATCCCCCACTGATTTTGAAAGTTTGTACTCTGATATAATTAAACAGTCTATGATTTTTATGGTAGCTTCATTTGAACAGTGAGAGATGGAATATCAAAAAGAAAATCTAGAAAATTAAATAATATTTAAATAAAAATTTATTTGCATTTCATTGAGGGAAATAAGTATTTGATCCCCTAAAAACCATGACTAATGTTGGCTCCCACCACTAACACGCCCTAATCTCAGTGAAGTCGTTACCTGCATGAGAGACACCTGTCCCAAATTGTCACCTGTATAAAAGGCCACCTGCCAACAGACTCAGTGACACTCCAACATCTCCACCATGGGCAAGACTAAAGAGCTGTCTAAAGATGTCAGGGACAAAACTGTTGACCTATACAAGGCTGGAATGGGCTACAAAGCCATAAGTAAGAAGCTGGATGAGAAGGTGACGACTGTTGGTGCAATTATTCGGAAGTGGAAGAAGTACAACGTTACTGTCAATCGACCTAGACCTGGAGCTTCATGCAAGATATCACCTCGTGGAGTCTCACTGATCATGAGAAAGGCTAAAAATCAGCCAAGAACTACACGGGAGGAGCTGGTTAATGATCTCAAGGCAGCTGGGACCACAGTCTCCAAAAAACCCATTGGTAATACACTGAGACGTAATGGTTTAAAATCCTGCAGTGCACGCCAGGTTCCTCTGCTCAAGAAGGCTCACGTCCAGGCCTCAAGTTTGCCAGTGAACATATTAATGACTCCGAGAGAGACTGGGAGAAGGTGCTGTGGTCAGATGAGACCAAAATTAAGCTCTTTGGCCTCAACTCAACTCGACGTGTTTGGAGGAAGAAAAATACAGAATATGACCCTAAGATCACCATCCCCACCGTCAAGCATGGTGGTGGAAGTATTATGTTTTGGGGGTGTTTTTCTTCTAAGGGCACAGACCAACTTCCTTGCATCAACGGGAAGATGAACGGGGCCATGTATTGCAAAATCCTGGGTGACAACCTCCTTGCCTCCGCCAGGGCACTGAAAATGGGTCGTGGATGGGTCTTCCAGCACGACAACGACCCAAAACATACAGCCAAGGAAACAAAGGAGTCCTGAAAGATTGCTTTGCTTTCCTTTTCAGTCCAGTTTGACCCCCACAAGTCCTGTGATGCTGAAATCTAAAGGCTCTGTTGACCATTTTTCTCAGATATTTCTGTTCCAGCTGAGGAAGATTTTGAGTTTTTTCTTTTCTGTAGATTAAAGAAAAGCTAATCTTCTCATAGTCCTGACAGAATGACACTCCTCTGTGATGGTCATGCTCACTGGAAATGCTGTGGATATGTGATAAACATCTCCAGCTCTTTCATCAGTAATTCACTCCTACTCCATCCTACTCCAAGCTTTATGGTGGGACTCACACATGCAGAGCTCATGCGCTCACCTTTACTGTGTCATATAAACACTTCAGATTCTCATTCATCACTCCATAAGAGCAACATCCCACATCCAGCTCTCATTTATGTGATGGTCTTGTTTCGTCTTCTTATCTTGTATTTCCAAAGATATACACATTCTCCCATAAACAGCTGATACTGAAACTCACTTTTCACTGGATTTGCTGATGATTGATTCAAACTTGTTCTCTGATTGTGGACCGCCTGTCTCAGTCTGGTCCTTGTGAGATCCTTTTTACTCCAGGTATTTGATGCTGTTGATCACAGATGTTATTGTAATTCATCTTAAAAAATGATGGTAATATCTTAATCTAATTAGAGGCTGAAGACAGAAGGGAAAAACTGATTATATGGGATCCATTATAGTAAACTGAGTGGCTCATCAAACTGAAATAAGAAATGTTTTGTTGTTGTTGTTCAATGATGTTGTAATATTGGGTCACAAAATGCTGAAGATCACATTTCTTGGGGTCACACCAAATTTTCAACACAAGAAAGTGACACAAACTCAACCAGTTGGTGCACTGTGTGCATTACTGCTTTGTGTTTATTCATAGATGTGTGTGTTGAGTTGTGTGTTAGTGTGGTGTGTTTCCTCTCCTCCACAGAGTGTGTGATTGTGCTGTATCACATCCTCCCCCTCAGCACCTGCAGTAGATCTCAGCTGCAGCAGTGCAGTCTCTGTGTCTCTGACTCGGGGAGGTTTTTGTATGACTGAGTATCACTGTGTGAACGAGTATCTACTACTAATGATAAATTCACCCATACAGTAATAATCTCCATCATCTTCAGTCTGGACTCCACTGATGGTCAGAGTGAAGTCAGTTCCAGATCCACTGCCACTGAAACGAGCTGGTGTTCCTGACCATAAGTTAGTAGCATAGTAGATCAGGAGTTTAGGAGCTTCTCCAGGTTTCTGCAGATACCAGGAGAGATCAACACCGTCATCCACTCTGTGACTGGTTCTACAGCTGATGGTGACTGTTTCTCCTGGAAGAGCAGATTTCACTGCAGGAGTCTGAGTCACAGTCGCCTGACCTCTGGATCCTGAAATAAAATAAGACAACACATGAATACACATATTATTGTTTTAGTATCAGCCTCACATAAACCTTTGTTTAACATGTCTTTGTTTACATAAATTAACTCCATAAAGGTAAATGTATAACAGTGTGTTACCTTGAGTCCAGAAGATCAGAGTCCAGATGAAGATGGTGGTCAAAGTCATGTCTGCTGTGGGTGAAGTTTGTGGGCAGCAGCTCTCAGTCATGAAGTGTTAAACTCACAGGACTATAAACTCTCCCAGAGCACTGAAGCATGTGCTGATAATGCAAAGTCAGCTCTCTCTATGGAAATGACTCTCTACTAGATTTAGATCATAACAGACAATCTAATATGCTTTCTGCTTCATGAGATTTTTAATTATTAGATTTTCTCTCAGTGTCTTAATGTTTCGCATTAAGCATAAAGAAATGCAGGTTCCAGATATGGAAGATCATGTTAGGAGTTGATGAGTCATATGATTGTAGATTATTCATTATAATCTCTTCCAGGCAGGCGTATTGAAGACTGGAACATCCAGGTGAGATTTCCCATCTTATCAAGAGATCAAACAGCACATGCAAATTGATCCAAAGTAATAAATAATTTATGAAGTTTAAATCACTTTTTAAATAGGAGTCAGGTAAGGTCAGCAGAATGAGAAAGAAAAAAAATATATTAAAATTATACACTTTTATAAAGCCGATCCCGATCTGGTGTGTGTGTGTGTGTGTGTGTGTGTGTGTGTGGTTACTGTAGTGTATCAGAGGGTTTTTTTATGATGGCTTCATTAGAATGTATCACTGTGGTGGACTTTTGGTGGAGGAACTCAACTCATTGGGAAAAGTAAGAGTCTTTACTTCTTTTATTGTAGTGTTAATTAAATGAATTATTAAAAACTAAGTAATACAATTTAATTAGTGAAACTAGAAACAGTATTATCATAGATTTTTAAAAATGTAGTAATATACAATTAGCTATTAAACCCAAATATACTGTATATTTTGGAAAGTAATAGGAAAAGAAAGGTGATTAAAATTTCATTTATTGTCTGTTAATCTGTGTCTTTATTCTGCAATCAGCTGCTTTTGACTGAAACTGACTGTGTTAAAGAGTAAAATATGAGCTCTGGCTCAGATCATGAAGTCAGACTTTGGGTTAATGATCCTGTATGAACTCAACAAAAGCTGTAACTTTTATTAAAAGCTCTGTTAAAGTGAGGAATGTTTTATGACTGTTGTTAGAGTTTATCAGTTTTATTGAAGATGATAGATATTTTAAAGATATTTCAATTTAATTTCAGCAAAGTGAGATCAGTACAGAGCGCTGCAGTGATGTTCACACTCTGGTTAGGTTTTAGAGCTCCAGCTGGGACGTTTAATAAAGAATAACTAGTAAATATGTTTAATTGTTTGTGTTTAATCATGTGTGCTGTTGTTTCTCGTCTCCAGCTGGTTCCACAGTGAAGCCCTCTGTGTCTCTGCTCCCCCCCTCCTCTCTGCAGCTGTCTGAGGGTTCAGCCTCACTGCTCTGCCTGCTGTCTGGATACTCTCCACAGGGGGCGCTGGTCAGCTGGACTGTGGACAGCTCAGAGGTGAAGGAGGGGGTTCTGACCAGTGTAGAAGAAGAGAAGAATGGCCGCTACAGCCGCAGCAGCACCCTGACCCTCAGCAAAGCACTCTGGGAAAAGGGGGAGGAGTTTGGCTGTACGGTCTTCCATGACAACGTCAATCAGCCAATCACGTTCACAAAAAGCCACTGTGAAAATTAGCAGCTCCAAGATAGAGCTGAACATAGAGCTGCTTCCACATCATCTACAGTAGAGTTTAAACTCTACACAGTGCTGATGTTCCTGTCTTTACTCTGTTCTCTGTCCTGTTGCTGTTCCTGTGGTTCTGCTGAGCTGAAATAAAGCTGAATCTTGAACATCGTCTGTTCTTTTACTCTGTTTAATGGTCAGTGTTGTGAGAGAGTATCTGTAGCTGTAGATTCAGTGCAGTGCTGTGTGTTGTGCTTGAGTGAGTTTGGCTGAATGAAGCTGAACATCTGCTGAAAGTGCTGCTCTATTCTGGGAGAAAGTGGACGACTCAGGTCTGTTAATGCAAATCTAAGTTTCACCCCACTGATCTCTCTCTCTCTCTCTCTCTCTCTCTCTCTCTCTCTCTCTCTCTCTCTGTCTGTCTGACTGTTTACTGCTTAAAACTACTTGCTTGTATTCAGCTGGGTGGGCTGGGGAGGGGGTTTCTTCTTATTTTAGTGATAATGCTAACTGTGGGTGTGTCATGGTCATAGTCTATCACACCTCCTTCAACTCCTCAGGGAATTATAAAGCTCTGCATCAGTTGAGTCAGGTGTGTTAGAGTAAGACTTCAACAACATGTAGAGTGTTCAGTCTCCAAGACTGGAACTGAGCTCCACTGTGGGTCATTCTTTGAGAATAAAACATAAAAACAACAACAAGCTAAAAAGATC
The DNA here is from genome assembly GCF_904425465.1 of Colossoma macropomum. Lineage (NCBI taxonomy): Eukaryota > Metazoa > Chordata > Actinopteri > Characiformes > Serrasalmidae > Colossoma > Colossoma macropomum. The sequence continues at coordinate 32,277 of NW_023494848.1, read as the reverse complement.
AAAACTGTCAAAACCAAGTTTACCAAAGCTGCAGCTAAATTTTGTAAGGCTTTACAGTGTGGGCATTGAAAACAGAAATAGTGGTAGTAGAAGATATTACAAATAAAAACATTTTAGACAAGTGTGTTTATACTTCATTTTGCCCTTTTTGCCCTGAAAGCTACACACATGGTACATACCCTTATTGCAGCTATTTGCACAAGTAGGATTAGTTAGAGACATGTTAAGAAAACATGTTTCCTTATTATACTAAAAAACGTCCTAGTTTAAGAAAGTCTACTTTAAGAAGAATAGAAACAGTTATAGACCAGAGCAAAATACACAGCATCTGACATTAGCAAATAACCCCGTTTTTATCATCGCAAGAGGTTTACAGGTTTATAAAGAATCCTTTTGGCGAGTGGCTGATTGATAAGTTACTGCATGTGACTGGATATTTTTGTTCAAACCTGGGTCCTAGAGCACATGTGGCAGGTGTTCTGGGTCTTACTGGCTTGGATCATGTGTACTACGAGCTGAGAAAGAGCAAAATATGTGGTGGGCCCAGGGGACTGGGTTAAAAAAAATACTATCCTAGAGCAGTGGATCCCAACCCTGTTCCTGGAGGATCCCCTGCCCTGCAGGTTTTAGTGTTTTCTCTGCTCCCAACACACCTGATCCAACGAATCAGCTAATTAATTAATGATTTTCTTGAATTTAAATGGTGTGTTTTGGCAGGAAAACACAAAAACGTTTAGGAAAGAGGGTCCTCTAGGACCAGGGGTCAGGAACCCCTGTCCGAAATGATAAGGTCTTGTGATATTGATTAGGGAAACTGGTAGCAATCTTGGTATTGCATAACCCTCAACCAAAGAAACCATCTAATCCTTCCTCTGTCTTGTTGACTGATACTGGAAAGTCATACCATAAGGTAGCTACCCTTATTGACCTCACATGGAAAGCAGTGACATGGAGACTGAATAGACCACTAGCCAGGATTTACTTCCTACTTTAGTGCTGCTGCCTCCAGGATTTGAGTTTGAGATCCTGAACTAACTGTCAGTGTATCATAGCCACAGTGCTTTGTAAACACTGCACGCCTCCCAGTTCCACACTCCAGGATCAGAGGTGGGAGTTTTATTGATCAGTGAGGGAGGGTGGAGCTTCAGGAGGCAGCTGGGAGGGGCTGAGGTGGGCTGTGGCACCCCCTGCTGCTCAGTCTGCTCAGACTCCATGGTGGATCACTCTGTCTAACAGCACACCAACTGCTACTGACCACTGTTTTCATTAGATCCAGTTAGACTCTTGGGAAGTTCTGCACTGCAGGAACACAGAACAACACTAAGTCATGTAGTATGAAAAGTGTTTAGAGTGAAAGAGCAGCTTAAAGTCATACTCAAGTAAAAGTATTGTTACTTTAGTGAAATAATGACTGGAGTAGAAGTAAAAGTACAACTTGAGTAGGAATAAAAAAGTATTAGGTCTAAAATCAAAATCAAGCTCTGAGTTTCTCTATAGAACTCAGCCATCAACCATGGCTTTCAGAGCTAGACCTCTAGTTCAGGTCATTAATGTCAAAACTCAGCCAGAACTAAATAAATAACAGGATGCTGTAGGTGTCAAATGTTGAGTGTATTAAATTAATTTGAATCAAAGACAGTCAAAATTGTGAGATTAGCTCCTCTAAGGGGTTTGTAATGTAATGTTAGCACCAAGCTAACAGTGGTGCACAAAGATTTGATAGCAGCTCTAACTTAAACACAGATATTCAAACTGATAACAGACATTCTGTTTACATATTTTTACTGTCAGTTTTACAGTGAATTCTTCAGTAAAGATCTGAACTTAATGTCTGTCTCTCAATATAATTGGAGGAGCCTAAATGTCTTCATGTGGAAACAAACAAACTAACATTTCATTTGAAGTATTTCATTTAGTTGAATGAGAATATTTAAACCGTTTGTTATCATAAGAATTATTTTTTTTAGGTTGAACGTACAAACTTTTTTTCAGTGTTCTCACCTCTGAATATCATCTCCTAATAAAAACTGAACAGTTGAGTTTTTCAAGGATTTCTTTAGGGACTCCCTCTTTTTCAGGACTGAGAGAAACATCCATTTCATAGTCTGTCCAGATCCTCATAATAAACTTTATAATAAATGACACTCAAGCTGAACTCTACAGCTAGTTCCAGATCTGTGGAGATCAGTAAATAAATATCTAAAATCACAAAGCATTTACAGTCTAAAGGAAAGAAGAACAAATTCCATCTAATGTCCTGATTTCCACAGAGTGTGTTATTGTGTGTATCCATCCTCCCCCTCAGCACCTGCAGCAGAGTCCAGCTGCAGCAGTGCAGTCTCTGTGTCTCTGACTGGGGGAGCTTTTTGTACACCTCCAAAACACTGTGGGAACACCAACCTACCACTGATCTCATGGTAACTCTGACAGTAATAAACTCCTGCATCTTCAGTCTGGACTCCACTGATTTTTAGAGAATATTCTGATCCAGAACCGCTGCCACTGAAACGCTCTGGAACACCAGACTGACGGTTAGAGGCAAAATAGATCAGGAGTTTAGGAGCTTCTCCAGGTTTCTGCAGATACCAGAAAAGCAAGATATCACTGCCTCTGCAGGTGATAGTAACAGTGTCTCCTGGTGAAACAGTCTGGGATCCTGGAGTCTGAGTCAGGATTATTTCTCCAATGGACGCTTAAGAAAAAAATGACAGAAAAGCATTTCAATATTTGATGATTTTAGATGTAAACAGAGCAATAAATCAAATGTAAATATAAAAAGGGGGTTAATGTGGCAGAACTGAAACTTATCCCCTCACATTTACCCTGAGTCCAGAAGATCAGAGTCCAGATGAAGATGGTGGTCAAAGTCATGTCTGCTGTGGGTGAAGTTTGTGGGCAGCAGCTCTCAGTCATGAAGTGTTAAACTCACAGGACTATAAACTCTCCCAGAGCACTGAAGCATGTGCTGATAATGCAAAGTGGAGCCTCTATGGAAATCATCTTTCTGACAACACAGAGTAAAGATTATTACATTTATTTGATATTGTTTGATCAAACATTTCTGCTCAGTGTGGAATCTTATGTTTAAAATGCAGCTTTTTGTAGAGATGTGGGAGAATGAAATATCTTCCGATTCCCACCAGAGTATTCATTACATTATATAGTCATAAAATACATTATGGTGTGTTTATGAATCAAACTTTAAAATTAGTTATTTAATTATTTTAGTTGAAAGTGCAAATTTGGTTGTATTATTTAATTTTTCAATGTTGTTTTTTCTGAATTTTATTCAGTGTAACTCACAGCAGCCCGCATCCCACTGAGACCCCCAAACTCATTACTGAGTACCATTTAAACTCCATTCAGAATGATCTAGAAGAGTGGACAGTGTGATGTGTTTGACTGGGAGCTGAAGAGTGAGATGAAGGCTGCTGTTGAAATGCAGTGAAATAATGGGAACATCATACAATCTCAAACTGAAATGTACAGCAGTGAACAGCTGTATAATCTCCATTTATTCATTACTGCATTATTTTATTCATTTAGAACTGAATCCTGAATCATTTCTGTTCATTCATTCTCTATATTTACCAAACTAACATGCTAATAAAGTCAGTAAATGTTTCTCTTTCCTACAGAAATCATGGCCTGCAGTTCCAAACGCGGCCACACGGGGCGACAGACTCCACTGAGCGGCTGTGGGAAAATCTGGAAGCGCGCGCCGGTTCTGGACTATCATTCATATCCAAACAGACGTTCTCCTCAATTCGGGTAGCGGTCAGGTGGTGCTGGTGTTGGTCAGCAGCGCTAGCAGCTCTATTTCTACTGTTTATACCTTTAACACCTTCTGTAGGTCCTGTTTTCATTCTCTCTCTGAATCAGTCACTCACAGTTTAAGAGTCTCAGTCAAATCAGTCTTCATGATTCATTATATTGATCAGTTTATTAATAATGATGGTGTTTGTGAGTCTGTAGTGTAAATATCAGGTTGTATTTCTTCTTATTATCACTTTTACCCAGTTAAGTTGTGGCCAGTTCCCATTTGCTGTTTTAATCCAGTTTACTGTGAGTTACATATTTTAAATCAGGGTCGTGACTCGGTTCGGGCCATTGGGCTGCAGACCCCAACGTTTTTTCAACAACCCCGGATCTTTTTCTAAGATTAAAAGAGGAATCAAATATATATATATATATATATATATATATATATATATATATATATATATATATATATATATATATAACCAGTCATAAAAGAGTCGACTCAGAGCATCTTGACTCTCAGAATCATTGGCAAAGACGTGTTCGAGTCATAGAATCAACTCTTTCTGAATCGATTCCCCAAGATTCACTAACTGGGAGGCGTTGTTGAGCCGAGCAGCAGTGAGAGCGCGTTGCTGTGATGAAAGTCTGGAAAGAAATGAGAAAAATGAGCTTTAGTTGTTTTACTTTAGTGGAGTTTTACAGATTAACACCATCTTAGACAGGTTAGCGGTGCAGACTAACATTAACTGAACTGTAATCCGTTTAAACTGCGCTGTAATCCCAGGTACAAAAACATTAACGGTCATTATCTTTACCATAATGTCGCTACACACTAACGATAATGGACCAGCAGCTGTGGGACATAAGATGGTGCAGATATTAGCCAGTGAACTTATTTTGTCGGTTGGCTTCTTATTCGAATTTTCCGTTCCACCTTAAATGGCGCTGCAGAACGCAGGCGTCTGAATGGAGCTGCTGCGCCTTTTAAGCCATTTAAGGTGGAACGGAGAGTTTGAATAAGAAGCTGGCAGAAAAAGAAGAGGTTTTGTTTTGCTATCAGTAAACCAGGCTAGCTAAGTATAATTTTACTACTGTGTGTGTTTTACTTCCTCAGTTTCCTTCATTAGTCATTATTTTTAAAACAAATACAGACATTAGACATTTTTTAAGGAGTGCCAGAAAGAGACAGCAGGAAAACAGCAGCAGGAAAAGGTGAATATGAGAAAGAGCTTCATGTTAGCACAACATGGATTATTAGTTATTTCCATTGTACTGGACACACTTAAATATGGTACTTCAATGGTTCTTTAGTAATGTCAGGAGTTCTATATAGACCATTTTTGAAAAGCGTTCTTTTATTTGTTATAAGTTTGACACTTTAACAGTAGAAGAAACCTTTTTGGTGCTATATGGAAACTTTTTTTTTCTTTTTTTTAGAACCAAACAGCACATTCTCCATCAATCTGTAGAACCATTTCACCAGGCAAAGAAACATTTAAGCACAAAATGGTTCTATATAGATCTCATGGTTCTAAATAGGACCATTGCCTTAACTAAAGAACCCTTAAAGAACCACCATTTTAAGTGTATATTATAAGAACTATAATAGGACAGAGTAATATGAGGTCATTTGAGTTCTGGTCAGATGGGGAACCAGTTCATACAGATGTGTTTATCTGTGGTCAGGTGGTCTTTTATACATGCAGTTCATTTTTAGCTGAAGGTATTTTTCCATTTTACAGTACTGAATTAAATGTAGCAGCAGCAGCAGAGTGTAGAAGAGGCTGGAGAGGAGCTGAACAGGATTATTCATTCCCTTCTCCCTTCTGTCCTTTTTCTTCTCTCTTTACTTTATTCCTTTCTTTCTTCTTTTACTCTTCTTCCTTCCTCTTTTTCTTTTTTCTTTATATCTTTATTTTCTTCCTTTCTTCCGTTCATTCTTTTTCTTTGCATTCTTGCTTAGTTTCTTTTTCTGCATTTATTCTTTTTATTCCTTTATTTCTTTTTTTCTCAATTTGTACTTTCACCCATTTGTTACTTTGTATCTCTCTTACTTTATTCCTTTCTTTCTGTATTTAGTTTCTTTTATTACATTTGAATGATGTTCTTCCAGCTTGTTTGCTGGTTGAATCTTTGGGAATCAATATTATTCACCTTTCTGTAAACTTGTAGTTCATCACAGTTTAGTTCTGATGTTTTTTACACTGAGAGCTGTTTAACTAACTTTAACAAATGTAAACATCATTTTGATTGTGTGTTTATGTTTTAGCTGTGCTTGTAATTTTGGTTGCTAGGTAACAGATGTAACAATCGACTATTGACCTCAACTGAGTGGTTTAGTATTTTCTAACTGGAGCCGTTTCTTGTTCAAGAGTTCTTTTGGTTTTTAAGTTAACTTCTCTCTTTTGTTTTTCCAGCCCTCTTTTTTTTTTCGATTAAATACCCACCTGGGCTGCGTACCGTACCAGTCACCCTCTACAAAGGTGTGACAAAGAGCTGCTGTTTGCCACAGCCTTATGTAGAGGAGTCCACAGGTGTGCCAGGTTGGGCCTAATCAGCCCGAGGGCTTCCGGGAATTGGGAGTTCCCTGAACTTGTAGCGCCTTGCCGCCGTCGCTTATGAGACTATGATTATTATGTTCCACATCTGAGTTTCTAAAGTAATTTGTCTCATTTGTGTGTCTCGCACACCTCAGAGCGTCATACTCTGCTGGAGTTTAAGGATCAGTGTCTAAAACTGACAGCAAGCATTTAAAATAGGTGCTGCAGTCTAAATTCAAAGTATAGGAGAGAGTTGTCTGCCCCGCCCCCTCCTCCCCAGACACAAAGCTCCAGGTTGAGGACACTAAACCTACACGAATAAGTGCATCACGAGTCACACACTATAGGTTGATCAGCTAATGTATGCATTTGCAATGTTTTCATTGTTTGCGAATTTTAAACAGCTCATGTGGGTTTTAGTAACTCGGTCAATGTTAGTTAGCTGGATGCATGGCTGGCTATGTACGGTAGTTAAAGCTAAGCCTGTTCTCCCAAAAATGAAAGCCCACTACTCTGAAAATACTCATTGCCTTGAACGAAGCTGAAGTCAGCTTCTTGTTTGAGTTTCCTGTTCTACCCTACATGGTGCAGCAGTTACATTCTGCCCCCTCAGCCTATTTGACAACTTCTTGTTCAACTTTTCAAATTTCTTAAATTGCTGGAGCAGAAAAAAACAAACAGCTTCTATGTGGCAGATCATTTTAGAATGAAACTTCCACCACTACCACATGAACAGTAGGACTAGAATGAACTCCAGCTCCACTAAACTACTCCTCTCATAGAAGTGGAGCTGAAATGCTGTGTGCATTACTGCTTTGTGCTTATTTATAGATGTGTGTTGAGTTGTGTGTTAGTGTGGTGTGTTTCCTCTCCTCCACAGAGTGTGTGATTGTGCTGTATCACATCCTCCCCCTCAGCACCTGCAGTAGGTCTCAGCTGCAGCAATGCCGCCTCTGTGTCTCTGACTCTCACAGCTTTTTGTACGGCTCTGTATCACTGTGTGAACAGGTTTGTATTACTGATCCAATGATAACTCTGACAGTAATAATCTCCATCATCTTCTGTCTGGACCCCACTGATGGTCAGAGAGAAGTCAGTCTTAGTCCCACTGCCACTGAAACGAGCTGGAACCCCTGATGCTCTGTTGGTAATGTGGTAGATCAGGAGTTTAGGAGCTTCTCCAGGTTTCTGCAGGTACCAGAATAAACGCTGAGCCAATTCGTCATTATACACTGCAGGGCTGGTTCTACAGCTGATGGTGACTGTTTCTCCTGGAAGAGCAGATTTCACTGCAGGAGTCTGAGTCACAGTCGCCTGACCTCTGGATCCTGAAATAATTGGTAACAATCCAAAGTGACTCAAATACATATGATATTATTTTTAGTATAAGCGCCTCATACACTGTATAACAGTATTAATGTATAACAGTGTTCTACCTCGAGTCCAGAAGATCAGAGTCCATATGAAGATGGTGGTCAAAGTCATGTCTGCTGTGGGTGAAGTTTGTGGGCAGCAGCTCTCAGTCATGAAGTGTTAAACTCATAGGACTATAAACTCTCCCAGAGCACTGAAGCATGTGCTGATAATGCAAAGTCAGCTCTCTCTATGGAAATGACTCTATTGGCTGCAGTGATCATGTGACATTGAGTATAACAGCATGGAAACAGAAGGAGTTCTTCATGGTTCAGTTTAGAGCTGCTGAATATCAGACAGAAGCATGAAAATGTTCATATGTGTTGTTTATCAGCTTCTGTTGTTGCTGAAATGTGTTGAACTGAACACACTGTAAACTGTTTAAGACACAGTTGATCTCACAGCTCAGCAGTGTAATATTCTCTTAATGTCCAGTGGGGGGCGTCTCATATTGTTCAGTTTAAAGTGTATCAGTCTTTCTCTTGAGGGATTTTGCAGCTACTGCTGTCAGTCTGTCTCTCAGTGCAGGAGTTTTTGGTGGAGGAACTAAACTGCATGCAGGGAGTAAGAAAATATACATTTTATTACAATACTTTTCTCTCTTTTAGCAGGAAATCAACTTGTATTAACTTATTCCTGTTCTTCTCCATTCCTCAGAAGAACCAAAAGTATTTTTTATACACAGCAGCTCTTTAACTATTTTTGATCTTGTAACAATTTACTTTTATTTAACTTTGAAGGTTGAATTAAAGTCAAGTTAAATAATAAAATTGTTAATATTTTATAATTATATCACAGAATTAAATAATTCATGAATTAGCAGTTTGAGAGCAAATATAACAATGTATCACCACAGTTCAGAGCAAAGAAGTTCAAAAAAGAAAAAAAAAAACAATAGTCCAGGGTTTCAGAATTTATACATTTGTCTGCTGATTATAAAAACTCATCAGGATTTAATGACTGGTATGAAAAAGCTGTTAGTAAAGCACAGAGAGAGCAGAGTCTTTAGAGCAGGAGGTTTTTGTACAGACGCTGAATGAGTTTGTATCACTGTGGTACACTTTTGGTGGAGGAACGAAACTGTCAGTTGGCCGTAAGTAGCTTTTTATTTCTTATTCATAATTAATCTGTTAAAAAAATTTGGAAAAGACTATTAATGTACTTGATGTTTTTTGTAAGTTATGGAGTTTTATTTATTTAGTACTTTATTGTTTTAACTGTTGCAGTTTAGAATAAAGATTTTTCATCATATGTTTTTCTGAAAAGTTGTTAGTAAAAGCAAAAAAAAATAAAAAATCAGCAAATTTCTCTTAAGGCGTGTAGAATCACTGAGTTCATAGTTAAAAGTCATAAATTTGTTTTTATCGCTCTATGGTTCTCATTCTCATGTTGAGATCACCATTTCAGTTACTGTAAATTCTTAAAGACATGATAACATCTACATATAGACTGTGTTTTTCTGATTCATGTATTTAATAGTTCTATTATGTTTTTTTTCATTTTTTCATTTATTTTTCTCCATAAGCAAAATTTATATTTATTTTAAATATAAAAAGATTGAATGCATTAAATTTCCTAATTTTATAAATGAAGTGAAAAAATGTTTGTCTGAAAATGAAATGTTTCATAAATTCAGACTCTTTTTGAGATGAGTAACTGCAGATTAGTCTGAGAGGCAGTTTAAGCTGTAAAGCAGGTTATAATTAGAGGGTGAAACATTTTAATGCTCCACTGAACTCAGTTCAGCTCTGTACAAAATAAGAGAAGTGAAACCCACTCTGGTGTGTCTGTGCTGGTTGATTGACACGTGTCCCCTTCCTGTGTTTGTGTCTCCTAGGTTTGGCATCACCCACCCTCACAGTCCTGCCCCCCTCTAGCGAGGGGCTGCTGCAGGGGAAGGTCACACTGGTCTGTTTGGCCAACAAGGGCTTCCCCTCAGACTGGAGGCTGAGCTGGAAGGTGGGTGGGAGCAGCTGGAGCTCGGGGGTTAGCCAGAGCCCCGGGCTTCTGCAGAAGGACGACGGCCTCTACAGCTGGAGCAGCACCCTGACCCTCCAGGAGGAGCAGTGGCTAAAGAACACAGTGACCTGTGAGGCCACCAAGGACTCCCAGCCTACTATCAGCCAGACACTGAGGAGAGATCAGTGCTGAGCAGTGAGAACCACGCGGGGGTTTCAGCTGATAGAGCTCCTCTCACTCTCAAATGAGCTCAAACACGTCTGTGATTAATGCTGGAATGATGATCTGATTATTTGACTAAAGAAAATAAAGCGTTTCAATCAACAACGCTGTATGTTTTATTGTCTGAAGGTAGATTTTTTCTTCTTTATCAGAATCAGAAATGCTATATAGAGTCTTTAATTCTGTAGGAAAACATTTCCAGGCACATCTAATGATCTACAGAAGTTCATTAATGATCACGAAGGAGATCAATCAGGGATTAAAGTATCTGTAAATTATTTTTTTCAGGAAATTTAATTTAACTTTAAAATATATTCAGATATAATGTAAATAAAGAAGGTGCATATTTTTTTAACATCGTCAGTGAACATTAAGTATTTATATAAATGGTATTATATTGATTTATTTGTTAATGTATATAATCACAGTATTCAGGCCACAGTCTCCTCTGTATCTGTAGTCAGTTAATGCTAGACTGAGGCAGGTTGGATCTTCATGCTGGTGCTGAAACTAAAGTGATATTGCTCTGAATTCTGAACTCTGGAGATGATGAACATCTGGACACAGAGCTGCTTCTTTCTGGGAAGGGAAGACCATCCTGCTCATGCAAATCTGAGTTTCACAAACACAAAACCCATCAAGACTCAGGCAGATATGAATGTGTGTGTGTGTGTGTGTGTGTGTGTGTGTGTGTGCGTGCATGCATGCCTGTGTGTGAGTGTGTGTGTGTGTGTGAGAGAGAGAGAGAGAGAGAGAGTGTGTGTGTGTGAGAGAGAGAGAGAGAGAGAGTGTGTGTGTGTGTGTGTGTGTGTGAGAGAGAGAGTGTGTGTGTGTGTGTGTTTGTGTGTGTGTGTGTGTGTGTTTGAGAGAGAGAGAGATAGAGAGAGAGAGAGAGTGTGTGTGTGTGAGAGAGAGAAAGAGAGAGTGTGTGAGTGTGTGTGTGTGAGTGTGTGTGTGTGTGTGTGTGTGTGTGAGTGTGTCTGTGTGTGTGTGCGTGAGTGTGTGTGTGTGTGTGTGTGTGTGTGTGTGTGTGTGAGTGTGTGTGTGTGCAGCACATTAGAGAACTTTACTTCCACATTCATTTACATTTCAGCTCATTTAGTCAGTGTGATTATGTCACTTTCCTACATCTGATTGGACAGAATGACTGTTATTCTAAATTTGTAGACTGTTTTATTCATAAGAAAGAAACCAGCATTTTCATATTTTACAGTGACGTCACACTCATTTCTAAGAACAGCTGATGGGGCAGTTTGGCCTGAACAGGTCATATGAGACTGAGATCTCAGTGAGATTAAGGCTGTTTCTTTAAGGTGCAGTTCACTCCACTTCTTCACCAGATAGTTCTGTACAGATGGTACAGATGTTGAGTTACTGTCTTGCTGAATATTGACAGGCTGTGTATCGAGCCTTAATCGTGATGTAATGACATCTGAAGTGAAGCTGTGATGATCATGTTGTCATCAGTCACTCAGAGAAACAGGATGAAACAGAATCAACAGCAGGAAAGATCAAATCTATGGCTGAGAAACTCATCATGAGAGCGAGAGAGCTTGTAGACTCTTGTGGAAGCTGCCAGGTATAAATACACAAGTCCTAATGCGTCTCTGATGGGAAACAGTACAGCAGCAGCTCCAGGACAGAGACAGTGTTCAGCAGCCTGACAGACCTGACACACTTTATGAACAGTGTCTGTTCTTTTAGAGCAGTTCAGCTCATTATCAGTGTTAGATGTGTGCTGTGACTGAGTGAGTCTGGCTGACAAACACTGAACATCTGGTGAAAGTTCTGCTCTATTCTGAGAGAAACAGAAAGATTCAGCCCTGTTAATGGAAAACTCTCTGCTCTCTTTCTCTCTTTCTCTTTATCTCTCTCTCTCTTTCTCTCTCTCCCTTTATCTCTCTCACTCTCTCTCTCTTTAACTGATTTCACTCTCTCACCAGGATTTGGATAACAGTGAGAATTAGCTGTTGTCAAAAATTACTTTTCAGTTAAGTGTGTATAGATATAGGTTTATTTAATCAACTAAGACATGAGTGAATTAGTTAATTCATTAATCACCTATACTCATCTTTTTAAACTCAATGCTAATTTTATGTTATTGTTTTCCATTTAGTGACTGATTGCAAAGTATTTATATGAGACACGTTTTATGCTGTTTTTTATGGAGACCTTAGGCTCCTCAGATTTGTCATTATTTGGGTTGTAAATTCTAACAGAATTTTAAAATTGGTGGGAATTTGGCCATTTTTGTACCAAAAGTAAACTCACCTCCTCCTAAAATGTAGTATTTTTGCACACATACAGACGATCTGAGAGACAGCAGTTCAGAGGTATTTTCAGAAGTTGTTGAACTAAAGTATTCTTAGCTCAAAAATCATCAGATCTCATCTTGGATCCATGCTGAGTTTTAAAGCTCTGATAGCCAGCAGGACAGACCTTGGAATAAAATACACAATGTTTTAGATCATTCTTTAAGTTATTATTAATAATAATCGACATAAACAAGTAATCCACTAAGAACTGTAGTTCCTTTAGAGTGTGGTATTGTTGACCGCTGAATGCAGAGAAGAACGTCTGGTTGTCAGTCACTGTAAACTGCAGATATTTCATGATTTTTTAAAACTTTTTTCTTTAACAGTGATCATATGATAACACAGTACTGTTTAATGCAAAACCTTTCAGTTTATAAGTACTTTTTGGTCACCAAATTGCCACCAGTTTTCTTCTGCCAGTTTGATGATGCCACTCTTCTCACAATGGGTTGAATCTCAAACGGCTCCATGCTCCCTACATAGTGCACTATGTAGGAATTTAAATACTGACTCCTGCATCTCGACAAAGCAAAATATCCCTAAAAATGGTCATTTGGGATTCATCCACATTCATATTCAACAGGCAGTCACTATTTTACAGCAGAAGCTAGAAGTTCTAAGCTTAATGTTACACAGCTCACTATTTAGCTATGGAGTATAGAGCCGTTTGGGACTCAGCCTGGGTTTGATGCTACTTCTGACTGAAACATGGACATTTGAAGCATGTTAGCCATTCAGGTGACATTCTTTAGACCGTTATACTGCCGTTTTCAGTGAATCATATCGTTAGTACTTTAATTCAAGCCTCTGATGTTAAAGTGAAAGTTGTTTAGTATGTTGTCTGTCTTTTAGCCTGTTAGCTAGCTGGTCAGCCTAGTTCTATGTAAGAAAATATGTTTTCAGTCCCTGAGTTTAAAGAAAAACAGGCTCTTACTTCATTAATATACTCGGTGCTCCATGCGAGCAGCATTAGAGTCAAAGATAATTCCTTTAACAGCAGAAGGGTTTTTGTAATAATAAAATATGCAGTAATACACAGTTCAGAGTTTTGAGGCAGCCATAGTCGTGGTACATCATGGATTTTACGACGTCTTTGAATTCTTTTTATAATCCTTAATATTTTTATGAATAAACAGGGTGCACATGTATTTTTATGTACATGAACTAAAGAAGAACATTTTATATTAGAATTATTTCTAGAACTATGATCTAATAAGAGAGTGGCAGAAACATGAACAGTAGGACTAGAATGAGCTCCAGCTCCACTGAACTACTCCTCTCATAGAAGTGAAGCTGAAATGCTGTGTGCATTATTGCTTTGTGCTTATTTATAGATGTGTGTGTTGAGTTGTGTGTTAGTGTGGTGTGTTTCCTCTCCTTCACAGAGTGTGTGATTGTGCTGTATCACATCCTCCCCCTCAGCACCTGCAGTAGGTCTCAGCTGCAGCAGTGCAGCCTCTGTGTCTCTGACTCTCACAGCTTTTTGTACGGCTCTGTATCACTGTGTGAACGAGTATCTACTACTGATGTAAAATAGAGCCAGACAGTAATAATCTCCTGCATCTTCAGTCTGGACTCCACTGATGGTCAGAGTGAAGTCAGTTCCAGATCCACTGCCACTGAAACGAGCTGGAGTTCCTGACTGTAAGCTTCTAATGGAGTAGATCAGGAGTTTAGGAGCTTCTCCAGGTTCTTGCAGATACCAAGAGAGATCAGTACCATCATCCACTCTGTGACTGGTTCTACAGCTGATGGTGACTGTTTCTCCTGGAAGAGCAGATTTCACTGCAGGAGTCTGAGTCACAGTCGCCTGACCTCTGGATTCTGAAATAAATAAGAAGAATTCAGGGTGACTCATAAATACACATTATCTTATTTTTAAAATAAGCCCCTCATTAATATGTGTGTTAATATGTTTTCATAAATCATCTTCATAAAGGTAAATGTATATTAGTGTGTTACCTCGAGTCCAGAAGATCAGAGTCCAGATGAAGATGGTGATCAAAGTCATGCCTGCTGTGGGTGAAGTTTGTGGGGCAGCAGCTCTCAGTCATGAAGTGTTAAACTCACAGGACTATAAACTCTCCCAGAGCACTGAAGCATGTGCTGATAATGCAAAGTCAGCTCTCTCTATGGAAATGACTCTAGTAAATATCTCTACTGTAAACAGTCAAGACAACACAGACCATATTAGAAAATGAGAAAATGATTTTTGTTTTGTGAGATATTCATATTTCTAATTCTGTAGGATGTTGATTCAAACTATAATTTAATTTACAGTTCACTATTAAATACCACAACTTGTATTTTCTCAAAAAATACAAAAAGTTATTAATATGTATTTATTAATTTATTAATTCATTCATTCATGAAGTTTGAAAGTTTGATTTTTCTCTAATTTGTTTTGTTGATGAGAAATCCAAGGAAAGGAAAAAAGTATAAAATCCATATAATGACTCTCAATCTGTCTTTATTCTGCAATCAGCTGCTTTTTATGATTTAATACAGATTATATTAAACAGTAAAGTATGAACTCTGGCTTACAAAATGATGTCAGATCATGTTGGGTTTAATTATCGTGTAAGGAGTCAACAAAAAGATTATCTATTAATTTAAACTAAAAACTGTTATTATGACTGTAGTTATATAAATATTGTTTTAACAAAGTCTGTTCATTTGAATAATATGAGAACAGAACATGGGCTGAACTGATTTTACTAAATAAATAAAAATTACACTCAGAGAGCTTCATAAAGAATAACTAGTAAATATGTTTAATTGTTTGTGTTTAATCATGTGTGCTGTTGTTTCTCGTCTCCAGCTGGTTCCACAGTGAAGCCCTCTGTGTCTCTGCTCCTCCCTCCTCTCTGCAGCTGTCTGAGGGGTCAGCCTCACTGCTCTGCCTGCTGTCTGGATACTCTCCACAGGGGCCGCTGGTCTGCTGGACAGTGGACGGCTAAGAGGAGAAGGACGGAAGCTGAACATCTGCTGAAAGTGCTGCTCTATTCTGGGAGAAAGTGGACGACTCAGGCCTGTTAATGCAAATCGGAGATTCACCCCACTGATCTCTCTCTCTCTCTCTCTCTCTCTCTCTCTCTCTGACTGTTTTACTGGTTAAACTGCTTGTTTGTGTTCACCTGGGTGGGGGGTGGTGGGGGGCTGGTTTCACTTCCTCCTTTAGTGCTGCTGCCCTCCAGGATGTGAGTTTAATGTCCTGAGCTGACTGTCAGTGTGTCAGAGTCACAGTGCTGTGAGTTTAATAGACTAAGCTGATGTTAAAGAGACTCAGTTTATAGACTAATGATGCTGATTAAAGACTTATGGAGTCTGAAATGGATCATGATGGGATGGTATTGTATAAGAACGGGTTCTGTGTTGATTCTGAGGGATAAAATGTGAGTATAAAACAGTGTAATGAGTGGATCACTGAATGAAGCCCAGCTGATTCTCCTGTGGTCTTTATCACAGTTTACAGAGAGGAATCCTGCAGCAGCAACATGACCAGTGAGGAAACTCACAGCAGCAGGTTCAGAGTGGGACTCATTTTTGGAGAAGGCATTAAAGTGGACCAGTCCACTTTTCTGCTCTTGTCTCATCAGAATCAGTCCCAGACTCTGTTCTGTGGCTGTAAATACGAACAAAATATAAGAATCTTTTAGAATAGAAAAAAGCCTCCTGCATGCAAAAAGTCGACCCAGAGGCACAAGCACACAAAAATGTATTAGGTTACATCCATGTCCAGAGATTTTAGAGTGTATATTATGAAATAATCCAGGTAAGGTGGGAGGACCTGCCCCAGGTGGAGGAGTTTAAGTATTTGGGGTCATGGTTGAGCGATGGGAAGAGGGATGGTGAGATCGGCCACAGGCTGGGACAGGCGGCAGCAGTAATGCAGTAACTGTACCGGACTGTAGTGGTGAAGAGGGAGCTGAGCCACAAGGCAAAGCTCTCTGTTTATCTGTCAGTCTACATCCCCTCCATCACCTGTGGTCATGAGCTTTGGATAGTGACCGAAAGATTGAGATGGCAGATACAAGCGGCGGAAATGACTACACTCTACTTGACAGTAGATCCTCAAAAAGGAGCCGCTACTCCTCCACATTGAGAGGAGCCAGTTGAGGTGGTTTGGGCAAATGCAGATGAGCTGCAGTGAGACACTCTCATAAATGCAGTAGAGCAACTATTTAAAATTATCACTACTGAAACATTTGTTAAAGTTTCTGTGGTGTTATGATTGTTTTGTTAGTGTCAAAATAGAATAATAATAAAAAATAAACATAACGGAAAATGATTTTAGTCTAAATTCCAAGTCAGTTAAAAGACCACAATGAGTTTTCAATTCTCACAACTCTGAACTAGTTCAGTTGATGGTCCACTTTGTGCGGTGGTGTAATTTTGGTGGGCTTGACTCCAGCCCCCTCAGAAACTTGAATGTCCTCTGCAGCGCCCCCTGTCCTAAAACTGGTAGTTGACAGGTTATTAGATTGTCAGTCCTGGATGGGGTTGAGTATCGTGTGCAGGTTCTTTTTAAGGATAATGAGAAAATGTAGACATTTCGTTTCAAATCTCTATGGAACTTTTCATATTTTGTGAATTGAACTGGGTGGTGGAGAGGGGACGAGGAGAGGGCAGAACGGGAGAATATTTAAAAAGTACAGAACCGAGATCAGTGAAAACAAGATATGTGAAAGTAGATCTTTTAGGAAATTCCAAAAAACAAATGATTAACTCTAAACATAAAAGTTATTAAATTAAAAAAGGTAAGAAAACACCACTTCAATTTTATAAAGGCATGGAAATTAAGTGTACATACATATAAACTTCACTACATCCATGCACACCACTAACACATGAACAGTAGGACTAGAATGAGCTCCAGCTCCACTAAACTACTCCTCTCATAGAAGTGGAGCTGAAATGCTGTGTGCATTACTGCTTTGTGCTTATTTATAGATGTGTGTGTTGAGTTGTGTGTTAGTGTGGTGTGTTTCCTCTCCTCCACAGAGTGTGTGATTGTGCTGTATCACATCCTCCCCCTCAGCACCTGCAGTAGGTCTCAGCTGCAGCAGTGCAGCCTCTGTGTCTCTGACTCTCACAGCTTTTTGTACGGCTCTGTATCACTGTGTGAATGACCAGATACTACTGATGTAAAATTCACCTTGACAGTAATAATCTCCATCATCTTCAGTCTGGACTCCACTGATGGTCAAAGTGAAGTCAGATCCAGATCCACTGCCTCTGAAACGAGCTGGAGTTCCTGACCATAAGCTAGTAGCACTGTAGATCAGGAGTTTAGGAGCTTCTCCAGGTTTCTGTAAGTACCAGGCTAGACGGTTACTATAAACTGCAGGGCTGGTTCTACAGCTGATGGTGACTGTTTCTCCTGGAAGAGCAGATTTCACTGCAGGAGTCTGAGTCATAGTTGCCTGACCTCTGGATCCTAAAATAAATGGTAACAATTCAAAGTCACTCAAAAACATATGATATTATTTTTAGTATAAGCGCCTCATACACTGTATAACAGTATTAATGTATAACAGTGATCTACCTTGAGTCCAGAAGATCAGAGTCCAGATGAAGATGGTGGTCAAAGTCATGCCTGCTGTGGGTGAAGTTTGTGGGCAGCAGCTCTCAGTCATGAAGTGTTAAACTCACAGGACTATAAACTCTCCCAGAGCACTGAAGCATGTGCTGATAATGCAAAGTCAGCTCTCTCTATGGAAATGACTCTATTGGCTGCAGTGATCATGTGACATTGAGTATAACAGCATGGAAACAGAAGGAGTTCTTCATGGTTCAGTTTAGAGCTGCTGAATATCAGACAGAAGCATGAAAATGTTTATATGTGTTGTTTATCAGCTTCTGTTGTTGCTGAAATGTGTTGAACTGAACACACTGTAAACTGTTTAAGACTGTTTTATTGTGGATATTGTAGAGGTTTATTGTCATTTTGAGGTTTTTACTGTGATTCATATGAGAATCTTCACTCTCCTGATCTCCGCAGTTGATCAATCTGCCTTTCCCGATCAGTGTAATATTCTCTTAATGTCCAGTGGGGGGCGATCTCATATTGTTCAGTTTAAAGTGTATCAGTCTTTCTCTTGAGGGATTTTGCAGCTACTGCTGTCAGTCTGTCTCTCAGTGCAGGAGTTTTTGGTGGAGGAACTAAACTGCATGCAGTAAAAAATACACATTTTATTACAATACTTTTCTCTCTTTTAGCAGAAAATCATCTTATGTTCATTTATCTATGTTAATGTTGTTACTCAACAGAACCAAAAAGATTTTATACACAGCAGCTCTTCTGTTTTCTGTTCTTGTAATAATTTATTATTATTTAAATCAAGTTAAATAATCCAAAAATTTTACAATGATATTACAGTTTAATAAACAAGTTAGCAATCTGACAACACGTCTAATAATGTGTGACCTCAGTTCAGACAAACAAGTTTAAAAAAGTAAAGAAACAAAAGTTCAGTGTTTCAGAATTTATACATTTATCTCCTGCTTATAAAACTCATCAGTATTTAATGACTGATATGAAAAAGCTGTTAGTGAAGCACAGAGAGAGCAGAGTCTTTAGAGCAGGTTTTTGTACAGACACTGAATGAGTTTGTATCACTGTGGTGGAGTTTTGGACGAGGAACCAAACTGTCAGTTGGCCGTGAGTAGCTTTTTATTTCTTATATATAAATAATCTCTTAATAAATTCTGGAAAATCAATGTACTTGATGGTTTTGTACATCATATTTAGTATTTATTAGTTTTTAGTTATTTAACAGTATCAGTGTTTACTGTGTTGGGAGAGTTTTAATCGACCGTCTGTTTCTGAACTGTCGCTAATAAAAGTATAAATGTTTCAGTGAATTTCTCTCAACTTGCCTTTAATTACTGAGTTTATTTTAACAGTATAAAGATCTGTTATTTACAGTAGACTCTCAGTGCAGCTCTTTCACTGTAATTCTCACTCTCATGCTGAACTATCACAGTGCTGGTTATAATAAATACTTACAAATCTTGTTTTTAATATATGTAGTCTGTTTTAATTTTTAAGATTATTATTAATTCTATTCAGAATGATATTTTCTGTTATTGCTTTACAGAGACAACATTAACGTTAATTTCAATAGTTTAAATTACAAAATATATTAATTTTCATAATTTTAATGTCTGGTATAAAAAATATTAAAATGTTTTAAAAACAGGACAGTTTTGATGGCCACAGCTCTGAGAGGCAGTTTAAACTGTAAAGCAGGTTATAATTAGAGGGTGAAACATTTTAATGCTCCACTGAACTCAGTTCAGCTCTGTACAAAATAAGAGAAGTGAAACCCACTCTGGTGTGTCTGTGCTGGTTGATTGACACGTGTCCCTTCCTGTGTTTGTGTCTTCTAGGTTTGGCCTCGCCCACCCTCACTGTCCTGCCCCCCTCCAGTGAGGGGCTGCAGCAGGGGAAGGCCACACTCGTGTGTCCTCAGACTGGAGGCTGAGCTGGAAGGTGGGTGGGAGCAGCTGGAGCTCGGGGGTTAGCCAGAGCCCTGGGCTTCTGCAGAAGGACGACGGCCTCTACAGCTGGAGCAGCACCCTGACCCTCCAGGAGGAGCAGTGGCTAAAGAACACAGTGACCTGTGAGGCCACCAAGGACTCCCAGCCTCCTGTCAGCCAGACACTGAGGAGAGATCAGTGCTAAGCAGTGAGAACCACATAGGGGTTTCAGCTGATAGCGCTCCTCTCACTCTCAAATGAGCTCAAACACGTCTGTGATTAACGCTGAAATGATGATCTGTTGAATTTAAATAAATAAAATAAAGCGTTTCAGTCAACAACACTGCAGTGGCTATTTTATTGCATTTTCCCACCATAATAAACACCTTAAATGTCATTAAAATCTAATGTGGAGGCAAATATTTCCAGCCATGTCTGATGATGACAATGATAAAGTTTTAGAAAGTCATACTGTTGATCCGAATCAACGAAACCAATCAACCTTCAAGATTTTTTCAGAAATAGGTTTAATGATTTTAACTATAAAATTCATCAGACTGCTGTGTAATTTATAGTATCATGTAGTGAACGTTTCATATTATTTATAGTATTTTTATTTGTCTTATCCTGTTTAATATTTGTAGTATGTAATTACAGTGGACACAGTAAATGGTAGAATAAGCTGTGGTCACACTGCACTGCTGCCTCAGTGTTTTCTTTGCAGTGTGGACAAAAGTCAGGAGAGTAGAGACGGTACTGATGGTTTTGGAGGGAAAATATAGTTCAGTAAATGTTAGCTGAGTAACTAGTTTATATTACTGAAACTGTGAGTGACAAGCGACATTATGTTGACAGAGAGAAGAGACCACAGCTCACCTTCTCGTATTTTAATTGCTTGGAAATCAAGGTCACCCAGATGAACTCAGCAGGAAATGAAATTTAACTTTAACTGAGGTGAATTGATTTTCTGTGCTCACATCTTTTGCATTCAAGTGAATTGATTTTATCCTCAAGGCAGATTTTACTCATGTTCGGTGTGACTGCAGCTTTAGGCAGGTTCAATCTTTATGTATATGTATGCAAATTATTTGCATTGTTATTGTAAATTAATTTTATTTACAAAAAATATATTTAATAATTTTATGTATGCAAATTATTTGCAATTTTATCATGGATGCAAATAATATGTATTTCCTGTCTGGGGCAACATTTTTAATATATTTATTACCAACAAATTAGTCAAAATAAACACTTTTACATTTTTATACATGTGCTGCCAGTAAAGGAGATCTTCATCCTTCATGCTGCACGCAGTCCTGAAAGATTGCTTTGCTTTCCTTTTCAGTCCAGTTTGACCCCCACAAGTCCAGTGATGCTGAAATCTAAAGGCTCTGTTGACCATTTTTCTCAGATATTTCTGTTCCAGCTGAGGAAGATTTTGAGTTTTTTCTTTCCTGTAGATTGAAGAAAAGCCCATCTACTCATAGTCCTGATAGAATGACACTCCTCTGTGATGGTCATGCTCACTGGAAATGCTGTGGATATGTGATAAACATCTCCAGCTCTTTCATCAGTAATTCACTCCTACACCATCCAATTCCAAGCTTTATGGTGGGACTCACACATGCAGAGCTCATGTGCTCACCTTTACTGTGTCATATAAACACTTCAGATTCTTATTCATCACTCCATAAGAGCAACATCCCACATCCAGCTCTCATTTATGTGATGGTCTTGTTTCGTCTTCTTATCTTGTATTTCCAAAGATATACAGATTCTCCCAAAAACAGCTGATACTGAAACTCACTTTTCACTGGATTTGCTGATGATTGATTCAAACTTGTTCTCTGATTGTGGACCGCCTGTCTCAGTCTGGTCCTCATGAGATCCTTTTTATTCCAGGTATTTAATGCTGTTGATCACAGAAGTCATTGTGATTTATCTTAAAAATGATGGTAATATCTTAATCTAATTAGAGGCTGAAGACAGAAGGGAAAAACTGATTATATGGGATCCATTACAGTAAACTGAGCTCATCAAACTGAAATAAGAAATGTTTTGTTGTTGTTGTTGTTCAATGATGTTGTAATATTGGGTCACAAAATGCTGAAGATCACATTTCTTGGGGTCACACCAAATCTTCAACACAAGAAAGTGACACAAACTCAAACCAGTTGGTGCACTGTGTGCATTATTGATTTGTGCTTATTTATAGATGTGTGTGTTGAGTTGTGTGTTAGTGTGGTGTGTTTCCTCTCCTTCACAAAGTGTGTGATTGTGCTGTATCACATCCTCCCCCTCAGCACCTGCAGTAGGTCTCAGCTGCAGCAGTGCAGCCTCTGGACTCCACTGATGGTCAGAGTGAAGTCAGTTTCAGATCCACTGCCACTGAAACGAGCTGGAGTTCCTAACTCTCTACTGCTAATCATTTTAATCAGGAGTTTAGGAGCTTCTCCAGGTTTCTGCAGGTACCAGGCTAAACGCTGACCTGAACTGTCACTGTACACTGCAGGGCTGGTTCTACAGCTGATGGTGACTGTTTCTCCAGGAAGAGCAAATTTCACTGCAGGAGTCTGAGTCACAGTCGCCTGACCTCTGGATTCTGAAATAATATAAGGAGAATTCAGGGTGACTCATAAATACACAATATTATTGTTTTCAGTAACAAGTCCCAAACACACTGTTGCAATAAAATGTCTCTATCTTCATAAATAATCTATGTAAACAAACATCCAGTAAACATATAACCTCTGGATTCTGAGCAAAATAAAATAGTTTATATTAAATAATTCATTATTCTTAAAAAATGTTTCCCATGGATAGTCAAAAACTACCTTGAGTCCAGAAGATCAGAGTCCAGATGAAGATGGAGATCAAAGTCATGTCTGCTGTGGGTGAAGTTTGTGGGCAGCAGCTCTCAGTCATGAAGTGTTAAACTCACAGGACTATAAACTCTCCCAGAGCACTGCATAAAATAATTACACAAGTAAACGTAAAACGTGAAATTCAAAAGTACCAGGTCAGAAATCTACTTAGGTACTGAGTTCTGCTGTGGAACGTCTCAGTAGCTCCATATCCAGGATTTGTCAGCACAGGAATTGAAGATTATGCAAATCTGTTCTTCTCTTTTTTGTGATTCTTTGGTCTAAAATACAAACCTCCATTGTCAGAGATGTAACCAATCACAAAGCAGTACATTTACTGACACTATCAAAACACATTGAAGTTAAACACTAAAAAGATTGATTATGATTATTATGATGTGAAAATCCTCAGGAGAGTAAAGGCTGGTTTCACTTCCTCCTTTAGTGCTGCTGCCCTCCAGGATGTGAGTTTAATATCCTGAGCTGACTGTCAGTGTGTCAGAGTCACAGTGCTGTGAGTTTAATAGACTAAGCTGATGTTAAAGAGACTCAGTTTATAGACTAATGATGCTGATTAAAGACTTATGGAGTCTGAAATGGATCATGATGGGACGGTATTGTATAAGAACAGGTTCTATGTTGATGCTGAGGGATAAAATGTGAGTATAAAACAGTGTAATGAGTGGATCACTGATTTTCCTGTGGTCCCAGCTGATTTTCCTGTGGTCTTTATCACAGTTTACAGAGAGTAATCCTGCAGCAGCAACATGACCAGTGAGGAAACTCACAGCAGCAGGTTCAGAGTGGGACTCATTTTTGAAGAAGGAGTTAAATGATGTGGACCAGTTCATCTCAGCCTGTGACTGTATTTTCTCGGCCATATTTCTGGCCTCTTCTCATCAGAATCAGTCCCAGACTCTGTTCTGTGGCTGTAAATACGAACAAAATATAAGAATCTTTTAGAATAGAAAAAAGCTCCCTGCATGTAAAAAGCAGACCCAGAGGCACAAGCACACCAAATGTATTAGGTTACATCCATGTTGAGAGTTTTTAGAGTGTAAATTATGAAACAATCCAGGTAAGGTGGGAGGACCTGCCCCAGGTGGAGGACTTTAAGTATCTCAGGGTCTTGTTCACGAGTGATGGGAAGAGGGATTGTGAGATCGGCCGCAGGCTGGGACAGGCGGCAGCAGTAATGTGCTCACTGTACCGGACTGTAGTGGTGAAGAGGGAGTTGAGCCGTAAGGCAAAGCTCTCTGTTTACCAGTCAGTCTGCATCCTCTCCATCACCTGTGGTCATGAGCTTTGGATAGTGACTGAAAGAATGAGATCACAGATAAAAGCGGTGGAAATGAGTTTCTTCACAGGGTGGTGGGCTACACTCTACTTGACAGGGTGAGGAGCTCAGTCATCCTGGAGGAGCTCAATGTAGAGCCGCTACTCCTCCACATTGAGAGGAGCCAGTTGAGGTGATTTGGGCAAATGCAGGTGAGCTGCAGTGAGACACTCTCATAAATGCTTTAGAGCAACTATTTAAAATTATCACTACTGAAACATTTGTTAAAGTTTCTGTAGTGTTATGATTGTTTTGTTAGTGTCAAAATAGAATAATCAGTCATTATTTTACTAAATAAACATAACGGAAAATGATTTTAGTCTAAAGTCCAAGTCAGTTAAAAGACCGCAATGGGTTTTCAATTCTCACTAATCTGAACTAGTTCGGTTGATTGTCCACTTAGTGCAGTGATGTCACTTTGGTGGGCTTGACTCCAGCCCCCTCAGAAACTTGAATGTCCTCTGCAGAGCCCCCTGAACTAAAACTGGTAGTTGACAGGTTATTAGATTGTCAGTCCTGGATGGGGTTGAGTATCGTGTGCAGGTTCTTTTTAAGGATCATGAGAAAATGTTCTGTTCTAGTAGAACAGAATTATGTTATATATTCTGATACCATATTTTAATTCTCTGTATGTGTTTAGTTTCAAATCTCTGTGGCCCTTTTCTTATTTTGTGAATGGAACTGGGAGATGGAGAGAGGACGAGCAGAGGGCAGAACATTTAAACACTACGAAACGTGATCAGTGAAAACGAGATACACGAATGTAGATCTTTAAGGAATCCCCCCCAAAAATGAACTCTAAACTCTAAATATAAGTTAGTAAATTAACAAAGGTGGAAAAACAGCATTTAAAATTCATAAAGGCATGTAAATTATGTGAACATATGTAAAGCCTTCACTACATCCAAGCACACCACTGACACATGAACAGTAGGACTAGAATGAGCTCCAGCTCCACTAAACTACTCCTCTCATAGAAGTGGAGCTGAAATGCTGTGTGCATTATTGCTTTGTGCTTATTTATAGATGTGTGTGTTGAGTTGTGTGTTAGTGTGGTGTGTTTCCTCTCCTCCACAGAGTGTGTGATTGTGCTGTATCACATCCTCCCCCTCAGCACCTGCAGTAGGTCTCAGCTGCAGCAGTGCAGTCTCTGTGTCTCTGACTCTCACAGCTTTTTGTACGGCTCTGTATCACTGTGTGAACCACCAGACACTGCTGATTTGATGTAAACTCTGACAGTAATAATCTCCATCATCTTCAGTCTGGACTCCACTGAGGGTCAGAGTGAAGTCAGATCCAGATCCACTGCCACTGAAACGAGCTGGAGTTCCTGATGTTCTACTGCTAGCATAGTAGATCAGGAGTTTAGGAGCTTCTCCAGGTTTCTGCAGGTACCAGGCTAGACGGTTACTACCATAGACTGCAGTGCTGGTTCTACAGCTGATGGTGACTGTTTCTCCTGGAAGAGCAGATTTCACTGCAGGAGTCTGAGTCACAGTCACCTGACCTCTGGATTCTGAAATAAATAGTAACAATTCAAAGTAACTCAAATGCACATGATACTGTTTCAGAATAAACTCATACACTGTATAACAGTATTACTGTATAACAGTGATCTACCTTGAGTCCAGAAGATCAGAGTCCAGATGAAGATGGTGGTCAAAGTCATGTCTGCTGTGGGTGAAGTTTGTGGGGCAGCAGCTCTCAGTCATGAAGTGTTAAACTCACAGGACTATAAACTCTCCCAGAGCACTGAAGCATGTGCTGATAATGCAAAGTCAGCTCTCTCTATGGAAATGACTCTAGTAAGTATCTCTACTATAAACTGTTAGAAAATGAGAAAAGTATATAATTTTTTTTGGGAGATATTTATTTTTCATTCTGGAGGACGTTGATTTATTTATTATCTTATTTAATGTACAGTTCACTATTAAATACCACAACTTGTAATTTCTCAAAAAGTACAGAACATATTTAATATATATTTATTAATTATTAATTTAGTGATGAAGTTTAGAAGTTTGATTTTTCTCTAATTTATTTTGTTGAGAAATCCAAGGAAAGGAAAACAGGATAAAATCCATATAATGACTCTCAATCTGTCTTTATCCTGCAGTCAGCTGCTTTTTAAACAGTAAAGTATGAACTCTGGCTTAGAACATGAAGTCAGACTATGCTGGGTTTAGTTATCCTGTATGAAGTCAACAAAATGATTATCTATTAATTTAAAGTTAGAAACTGTTATTATGACTATAGTTATATAAATATTGTTTTAACAAAGTCGGTTCATTTGAACAATATGAGAACAGAACATGGGCTGAACTGATTTTACTAAATAAATAAAAATTACACTCAGAGAGCTTCATAAAGAATAACTAGTAAATATGTTTAACTGTTTGTGTTTAATCATGTGTGCTGTTGTTTCTCGTCTCCAGCTGGTTCCACAGTGAAGCCCTCTGTGTCTCTGCTCCTCCCTCCTCTCTGCAGCTGTCCGAGGGGTCAGCCTCACTGCTCTGCCTGCTGTCTGGATACTCTCCACAGGGGCCGCTGGTCTGCTGGACAGTGGACGGCTAAGAGGAGAAGGACGGAAGCTGAACATCTGCTGAAAGTGCTGCTCTATTCTGGGAGAAAGTGGACGACTCAGGCCTGTTAATGCAAATCTGAGTTTCATCCCACTGCTCTCTCTCTCTCTCTCTCTCTCTCTCTGACTGTTTTACTGGTTAAACTGAGTATAAAACAGTGTGATGAGTGGATCACTGAATGAAGCCCAGCTGATTCTCCTGTGGTCTTTATCACAGTTTACAGAGAGAAATCCTGCAGCAGCAACATGACCAGTGAGGAAACTCACAGCAGCGTTCCTGCAGCCTCCCAGCTCACACTCCAGATCAGTAGTGGGAGTTTTACTGATCAGTGTGTGAGAGTGGAGCTCTCAGGAGGGGCTGGGAGAGGCTGAGATGGGCTGTGGCTCCCCCTGCTGGACATTCTGCCTGACAGACAAACAGAAATGAGCTGCACACACAGAAATGAATTACTTTCTTTTTAAAAAGTAAATAAAGAGAAACTTTTACAGGTCAGATAATAGATGTTCTCCTCTTCACATTCAGCAACTTACAAATTCCTTCAATCCCACCTTTCAGACTAAACAACTTACACGTCTCTCTTGTGTTCCTACACAGCAGCACTTTAACAGATCTTTCCATCAGCGTTTTCAGAATGTAAGTGGATCTGATTAATGCAGTGATCAATAGATCTTATTTGAAGATTGATTTTAGAAGTTGTAACAGGTCAACAGGCCTGAGGTGGAATCAAACCCACATCTTCTACTGTGCAGGACGACTGTGGCAGGTGGTCAGGCTCAATTCAGGATTGAGTACCAGCTGCTCACCAAGCAGACTGAGAGCTCCCCTAAAATAAGGCCAGGCTCAGGTTATGCTGCTCGTCATTTATTACTAAGGAGACACTCTGTGCCTCCCTCTACTGGCCGAATTCAGTGTAACAGACAACCCAACCCCAGACCAAGCCTTTACAAGAAGCAGTAAGGAGCTGAACTCAAATAAACAGAAAAAAAGATTTATTTTATTTTATTTTGTGAAACAGATTTATGGGTGTTTCTCTAATTCACTGCATTTTTGTTTTATCTAAAGGTTTTGTGTATTTTGTACTGAGATGCCCTTTCAGCTGATTTATGATCTGATCCACCTTCTTATATTTCAAATCTAAATCTGATCTGCACATAATCACCACATCAGCTTATTATCAACAACAGATTTATATTTTAAAATAATTTATTTTCTTAAGAACAACACAGAGGGTCACAAAGAGGGTCTCAGTGCACAGTTACTTCAGGGAAAGATAGGTGTAGTAATGAAACTGAACACGCAGTGGAGAAAAAGTGTAAAAATCTGTTTCTGCCAAGATTAATCATTAAGACGGCATTAAAAAAGTTGTTTCATCATTTATGGTAAAAATAAGACTTTAGTAAGTATAATTACTTATTATTTGCTTATAAACACTTATAAATATTTTACAAGCTGTAATAAAACTATATTTCTTTTTGGATCTCATTACCTCTAATACACTTACTGTGAGTAAAGGTTTCATCAAGATCATAAAATACAGAAATACACTACATGGTCAGAATCAGTCTGTGTTTAATGAAACAAGAACAGTGGAAGAATTAAAGTTCAACAGTCCAATAATAAGTATCATCAAATTTTACTGTGATTAAATATTTCTACTGGCACAAATGACACTGGAATTAAACTCTACATGACATGAATATTATTCATAATCAAGATAAGCACAGGAATCTGGCATAACAGAAGTCTAAAGGCACTGTTTTCAGATTCTTAGTCAAAGCTAAGACGTCCACAGGTCAAACAGGGCGGCCCTACATTTCAGTGACCTTCAGTAGTGAAGAAGTATCGTCTGAAACTGAACATCACGACTGAAAGTCTTCAGTTTCTGACAGACAAAAACTACATTCTATGTACGTCAATGATGTTATATTTAAAAAGCTCTTCATTTCTCTGATATTGATCTGTTACTGTTTAGTTTAGCGCTCTTCCGGAGGGACGGCCTCCACCCCAGTCGCCTGGGATCCATAGTTCTCTCACGGAACATCGAGAGGGCCATCCGCTGACTCCAGAGCGAAGGCCACGTAAGTAGCGGCAAAGATAGAAACGCTACAGCTCATTATGATAGTGCTACTGCTGAAGATTATGCGATTGCTAGCTTTTATACTGTAAATAGGGTAACAAATGCTCATTCTATAAATATAAATGCTCATAGGTTTCTCCCAATAGAGACTGTGTCTGTTCCCCGAATAAAACAAAGCATCAAAAAGCCTCGAAAAGTTTGCTTCAGTAACTTGATTAATATCAGACCAGTTACACCAGTTTGCAGTGACAGCACCTTTGGTCTAAAACTAGGACTGCTTAATATAAGATCCCTTACTCCTAAAGCTGTCGTTGTTAATGAAATTATTACCGATCACAGCTTTGATGCTCTGTGTCTCACAGAAACGTGGATTAGACCCGATGAATACTTTAGTCTAAACGAAGCCACACCCCCAGGCTACAGCTATGCACATAGCCCTCGTTTAAGCGGCCGAGGTGGAGGTATAGCAACCATCCATACTAAAGCTTTAGGCGTGAGGCAGAAAGTAGGCTATACATTCTCTTCTTTTGAAGTTCTTTTTCTTAATATAAGTGATCAAGGAACACATAAAAATTCCTTTACACTAATTACAGTCTACAGGCCACCAGGGCCGTATTCTCAGTTCTTACAGGAATTCTCTGAGTTTCTATCAAGTCTAATAACGCTTTCAAATAAAATAATAGTTGTCGGAGATTTTAATATCCATTTAGACAATCCCCAAGATGCACTAAGCAAGGCATTTATATCTATCATAGACTCCATAGGTTTCACCCAAATCATAAAGGGGCCCACACACTACCACAACCACACTCTAGACTTAATACTGACTTTTGGTGTAAACATAGATAACTTAGCCATTCTCCCCCAGAGCACAGCAGTCTCTGACCATTACTTAATCTCTTACGAAATTCACTTTAGTGGTAATGTGCGTTCATCACCATGTTATTGTGTCAAGCGGACAATAACTCCCTCCACAGCTGGTGGCTTTATTAGAAACCTTCCTAAATTATCAGCCGCTCTCATCTGTCCATCTAATCCTACTGAGCTAGATGCTATGACCAAGCTCTTAGAGAATAGTTTTCGATCTACTCTAGATAGTGTGGCCCCATTAAAAAGTAAAATAGTAAGGCAGAAAAAACTCGCCCCCTGGTATAATGACAACACTCGGGCTTTAAAACAGAACGCCAGACAACTTGAGCGTAAATGGCGCCTGACTAAGCTAGAAGTGTTCCAGTCCGCCTGGAAGGAGAGCCTTACAGACTATAGACAAGCACTTGCTACAGCACGCTCAGCTTATCTCTCCTCTCTCATAGAAAACAATAAGAATAATCCTAGATTACTTTTCAGCACAATCTCTAAACTAACAGAGAACAAAACAGTTAGTGAACCCCAGATGCCATCAGCCTATAGCAGCAACGATTTTATGAATTTCTTTAGTGATAAAATTGAAAAAATTAGGCAGAAAATTCAGAATACGCAATTAAACTCTAGAAACCTGCTTCCCCATAATGCCAGCCTCAACCTTGAAAATATTATAATTCCTGCAGAGAGGCTGGAATCATTTACCTTACTCCAAGAAAATGAACTATTTAAAATAGTCTCTTCCGCGAAATCATCTACCTGTATGCTAGATCCGATTCCTACAGGTTTACTCAAGGAAATTCTGCCAGAAATAACCAAGCCTATTCTGTCAATAATAAACTCTTCTCTTAGCCTTGGGTACATCCCAAAATCTCTTAAACTAGCAGTAATTAGACCGCTGATTAAGAAAGCGAACCTCGATCCATGCGAACTTTCAAATTATAGACCCATCTCGAATCTCCCCTTTATATCTAAGATCTTGGAAAAAGTTGTAGCAAAACAGTTAAGCTCCTTTTTACATAGGAATCAAATACACGAAAAATTCCAATCTGGTTTTAGGCCACATCATAGTACAGAAACAGCACTAGTAAAAATTGTAAATGATCTATTATTATTTTCTGACCAAGATCATGTGTCCTTGTTAGTCCTCCTCGATCTTAGTGCGGCATTTGACACAATAGACCACACTATCTTACTAGACAGACTAGAAAACCTTGTAGGGGTAACAGGAACAGCTCTTTCCTGGTTCCGGTCCTACCTCACTGATCGGTATCAGTTTGTTAATATAAACGGTGAATCATCTGTTCTCACAAAAGTAAAATATGGTGTTCCACAAGGCTCTGTTTTAGGACCTGTATTATTCACTTTATATATGCTACCACTGGGCACCATTATCAGTAGACACGGCATAAACTTCCACTGCTATGCCGATGACACTCAGTTATATTTAGCAAGCGACCCAGATGATAGAATTAAACTTAGCAAGATTGAAGACTGTATACAAGACATAAAGGACTGGATGTCGAGTAACTTTCTCCTTCTAAACTCAGATAAAACAGAGGTTCTGCTTCTTGGTCCAAAAGCAGCTAGAAACAAACTGTCTAATCTAACACTTAAACTTAACAATTTCTCAGTTGCATCAAGCTCATATGTAAAAAACCTTGGTGTCATTATAGACCCTGATCTGTCCTTCGACACACATATAACTAATATTACTAGAACAGCCTTCCTGCATCTTCGCAATATTGCTAAATTGAGAAATGCATTATCTCTACAGGATGCAGAAAAGTTAGTTCATGCATTTATTACTTCAAGGCTAGATTACTGTAATGCCCTGCTGGCTGGATGTCCCAGCAAAAGCATTAACAAGCTTCAGCTAGTCCAGAACGCTGCAGCCAGAGTTCTTACTAGAACCAGAAAGTTTGACCATATCAGCCCAGTTTTATCAGCCTTACACTGGTTGCCAGTAAAATTTCGGATTGATTATAAAATTCTCTTGCTGACTTATAAAGCACTAAACGGACTCGCCCCGCTGTACCTGAGTGAACTTCTCTCTCACTATGAACCATCCCGCCTACTTAGATCACAAGGTGCTGGCTTACTATTAGTACCCAGAATTAATAAAGTTACGTCAGGGGGGAGAGCTTTCTCATACAAAGCCCCCCAGCTTTGGAATAGTCTTCCTGTTAATGTTCGGGACTCAGACACAGCCTCAGTCTTTAAGTCTAGGCTAAAAACCTACTTGTATATTCAAGCCTTTGGTAATTAGTTTTCCCTGTTAGTTCTATACCTGCCAGAGTCTCTGCTAACACTGTAATTTGTGATCGGTCACCCATTACAGAACTAACTCTGTGTGTTTTCCTCTCTGTGTGTTTTCCTTTCTTTTCTTCGCCGAGTTGAACAGCTGCCCGTCCTGTGCGTTCTGATGCTGCTGCCTTTTCTGCCTCGATCGGGTGCCACTGCTCGCCAGCCCTCTGGACCGAGTTACCAACATTGAGCCTCCTGCTGTTCAACGCCGTGCAAACCTCACCCTCACAACCTGACCCCACTGATACTACTGCTGTTGCTGCATGAACTATTCAAAATTATTCACTTGAACCAATCAATCATTCAAACTAATTCAAATTAATCAATCACCCATTGACTGTGTTTTTCCTCTCTTTCTTTTGCCGAGTTGAACAGCTGCCCATCCTGCTGCTGATGCTGCTGCCTCTGCTGCCTTGATCGGGTGCCACTGCTCACCGTGCAAACCTCACCCTCACAACCTGACCCCACTGATGCTGCTGCTTCTGCTGCATGAACTGAACTATTCAAATTAATTGTTTCCTTCACGTTTTACCCTGTTTTTTGTACTATAA
>NW_023494847.1:0-100473 GCF_904425465.1 Colossoma macropomum | reverse complement strand
ACCTAAGAAACCCACTGTACTGATATAATCCTGCCTTTCTCAGCACCCTGGTGAGGAAGATAATCAAGTTATTCTTCAAAGTGCAATAAGACCTCGAAGATATTGTAGCGTCACCAAACGAGAAAACACTGGAAATATTGCACTTTCAGTGAATGCTCTTTACTGAACACAGCAGCAGTGTGGGAGAACCACCAACAGCACTAGCTGACATGGCCAGGAAGTAGGCAGGTCACTTCTAACCACACATCACTCCTTGACTAACACTGCACTACTGCCCCACAGCCCAGCACAGAACAGCACAAATAGCATGTGCATTCACTCAGCTAGCAACGACAACTTATTTAGAGATTAAAGTCACTCTTACTGCAAGTCTGGTGCTCCTGCCAGGCACCGTTCGTGGCCACTCTGCATGGAAATGCCTCCCATGCGTCTACGGCAAGTAGCAGACAGCTACAATATTAATTGATAACAGTGTTAGCATTTAGCCTCCAATAGAATTTACTAAGGTCACAGGAGAAGGGAATACTTTGCAACAAGAATATTTTAAAATCTGTGACAAAGCAAAAATCCACAGTTCAGTTGAGCGTGACACACCCTTTCCAAAGAGCCCTGGATCTCATGACTAGCCTTTAGGGAACTGGCGATATGGACCCTGGAATCTTGCAAATTTGTATCCGATTTAGGAGCACCCTAAGCAGCCTTCCCGAGGTGGTCACCTGTGGTGAAGGTCCGGATAGCCAGAGGAATTTAGAGTGCTGTCACCTGGCATAAATAAGAGTAACCGACTATCAAACTTCTCAGGATTATAGGGCGTTATGCTCCCTCTCCAACCACACATGACTTCTTATTGTAGTCTTCAGGAAAGTTGAGATAATGACATTCGGCATCTTAGAACGAAGCCATACTCCACAGTTCAGTAGGGCATGATATGCCCTTTCCATCAAGCCCTGGATCATGCTGCTGAAACCAGAAATACAGACCCTGAGAACACCGGGTTCCTCACCTGTTGTCTTCTCTGAGACGTACAAGTTATTAGTTTCATAATCAGGTGATCAGCCGCTAGTCAACATCAAGCTTAAATTGCCAAGCAGACTAGATGACTAATCTGTGTAACCTGTCCAATGTTTAGATTGTTGGATTAACACTGAAAAATGTCAAAGAAGACATAAGGAAATTGAATAGAATAATAAGGTGCTAAAAATATACAAAGCGCAATAGCTTGAAGAAGTAAAACAAAACAAAAAAGGTATGTACAAGCAAAATATAAAGATGAAAAGGAAATTAAAGACAAAGGGTGTAAGTATTATTAAGGTGCAATGCTAAAAATAAAGTGCAAATCTTAGAGCTCAGTTATAGACACATAAGTAGAGAGATGTTTTAAACTGGATTTGAAACTTCTGGCAGTTGTAGCAGCAGAACAGCTAAATGTTGCTTCACCATGTGTAGTCTGGACTCTGGGCTTGATTATCTGACCTGAATCTATGGATCTAAGAGACCTACTCGGCTTATGTTTTTAAACAGATCAGAGATGTGTTCTGGGCCGAAACCGTTCAGTGATTTATAGATGAGTAGCAACACTTTGAGAACTATTCTGTAACTACCTGGAAGCCAGTGTAGAGACTTTAGAACTGGAGTAATTAGCTCTGCTCTCCTGGCCCTGGTGAAATCTCTAGCAGCAGATCTACGAGCTGTAGCTGTTTAATGGTCTTTTTGGGAAGTCCGGTTAAAAGACCATTATAGTAGTGCACTCTTTCCTTAATTAATTACCAAAAATTCTGCCTTATCCAATTATGTATGTTTCATGCACTGACATGGTTAGTCTATTGAACTGTACTCATCTGGTGAGAGAGCCAGATATATTAGTGTATCTATAGTAATCAGTTTTGTTTTTGGGTATGAATTAACCCAAAGGGTGCATATAAAGATTGAACAAAAATGGGCCCGAGAACTGATCCTTGGGGGACTCATAACCACCCTGTCAGACTTTTTTCAGAAAGTTCTCCCAATTTTCCAACCTGTCTAGAAGTATTCTATGATCTACAGTGTCAAATGCAGCACTAAGATCTAGTAATACTAGAAGTGATATTCAGCCATATATTAATATATAGCTTTATAAGAGCAGTTTCAGGGCGGCACGGTGGCACAGTGGGTAGCGCTGTCGCCTCACAGCAAGAATGGCCTAGGTTCGATTCCCGGCCGGGCGACCAGGGTCATTTCTGTGTGGAGTTTGCCTGTTCTCCGTGTGTCTGCGTGGGTTTCCTCTGGGTACTCCGGTTTCCTCCCACAGTCCAAAAACATGCAGTCAGGCTGATTGGACACGTTAAATTGCCCCTAGGTGTGAGTGTGACTGTGTATGTCTGTCTGTCTGCCCTGCGATGGACTGGCGACCTGTCCAGGGTGTATCCTGCCTTCCGCCCAATGACAGCTGGGATAGGCTCCAGCACCCCACCGCGACCCAGAAGGATAAGCAGTTTAGATGATGTATGTATGTATGTAAGAGCAATTTCAGTACTATGGTGAGGTTGGAAACATGATTGAAAATAGTTTTTAAAAAGAAAAATGGCACTGTATTGAGACAACATATCAATGATTTTTAAAAAAGCATGTGGAAGAGTATGTCAATATCAAGTTTGCTGCAGCCCTTCGTGCCTGACCAACTAACAGTGACTGAGCTAGCTATCATGGGGTTGGTCACGTTGGCATGACCACAACACTGTCAATCACCATGCAAGTCACAAATTTTTAGGATCATTGAGATTTTATTATTTGTAGTCAAGTTGTCAGCCCCTTCAAGCAACTGTTTAGTGTCTTATAAGGGAATAAAATACAACTTATTGCAGAGTAGTAATTACTGGCAAATAGAACTATTAATTTCATAAAAATGTATTAATAAACAAATGTATATTTGATGTGACGTGTTGGCTTACATGACATTATGACCTAAAACTAATAATGCCTGCATGTTCAATTCAGTAAAATATTATTTGCACAGTGCTTTCAACAACAGTTGGTCTCAAAGTAGCTATCCAGAAATGTCAGTGGAACCAAAATGCAAATGGACAAATTCCCTAATAAGATAAAGAGGAACCACAGAAACAACATTCAAAGGTAAGAACGTCCTAGGAGCATGAGGAAGAAACACTGAGAGGGACTAAGACTGAAAAGGAAAAACTTTCTAAGAACATGCAGAAGAAACCCTGAGACAAACCAAGATACAACTCACCAATGCTCTGTTCACACACCAGGTAAAAATGGCCCAAATCTGATTTTCTCACCAAATCCCATTTTTTGTTTGGCTGTTCAGATTATCTTTTAAATGTGATCTGTATGCAACATCAGTCTAAACAGATCAGCTCCTAAACTGACCCACATGCACAAAAGAACAGAGCGTCACGCTGCTTCACGGCTCATCCAGAGGTAAACAATCACGACCGCCAACGAACGCCAGTCGCTCCCGGAGGATCAGCTTCATCTTCACCAGCATCACAGGAGCCATCATGAAGCCTCACTGACTGACAGCTGGGCTCATCACCCAGAAAGTGTTGGAGCCGTAAAAAGGGCGCGGTCACTTCTTTACTATGCGTCCTCAGATTCTTTAAACTTTGCTTTCAGACTTTTAACTGTTCTTTGACTCTGCAGCCTCGTTCTACTGCGGCCGCGATCGGACATTTCTTTAGAAATCTCTTCAAACACGGAGCGGTTGCGATAAGTGCCTTCTAATTTTTTGTAATGAAACATCAGCGTAAATGTTTATGAAATCTCAGCAGTGCGAAATGACATGTGGAACTGGATTGACTGATTGAGATTCAGTGTGTTTTTTGCTGTTCACACTGACATACAGACACATATCTGAGTCACATATAAAGAAAAAGATCGGATTTGGGTCACTTTTACCTGCTGTGTGAACAAAGCCTAAGAGCATGCAAAAGAACCAAGGCTCAAAATGGGAATCTATTCTTCTCTAGGCCACACTGGTTAGTGCAGTTAGGATACCAGTAGGGCAAGCTTTCAAGACAGATTAAACGAAGGCTCGAAATATGAGAATACAGGATGGTGGATATAAAATATGGTGAAGTAAGACGTTCAGTATAAGTTAGGATTACCACGTTTAGAAACAGGTTAGGAGTTCCTTGCGAGGGGGTTGGGTGCAGTCATGAGGTTCATTACAAATCATGTTAGAAGTAGAATACTGTAACCATTGTGCTCAGCTCTGCCACCAGCACACTCTCTCTTTAGCCTCTCACTCTCTGGGAGCAGCCGCCTGACCAACCACACTGCAGGCACCTGCCTGAAGCATCACTGTAGGGCTGTAGTCAGTGCCACTAGGTCATCACATTGTCTGGTGCTGAGCCTCGTGCTCTTATTTCCATTCTGTCTTCCCCAGCAAGACTTCTTTGCCATCTGCCTTCAAGTGTGTTGATGCATTGCTTGATTTTTTCAAACTCGCCTGCCATATCCCACTTCTGTCACCAGTGTAGCAGTGTAGAAAAAGATGTGGAAAACGTTGTGCATAACTGCAAGATGCTTTTTACTGAATAGGCACTTTAAGAGCAAGTCTTTATAAAGACCAAAAATGCCCAACCCAGCACTCCCCAATGCAAAACATGGGGAGGGGTTAACAAGAGTGGACAGGACACACAAGGAACACAGACACTTCCAACACACTGTAACCCACTCTGCTCAGGCACAATTACACTAATAACTCAACTACACACTAACTAAGAAAACAACAACACACAGTTCCTTTTTAAACTAGGAGCGTGGTGCCCCTGGAGAGATAATTTGCATGGCCACACCCCATAAGCTCCTTACAGCAGCACAGCCCATGACAGACACCACAATTCGTACTATTCATTAAACTGTACTATTTATTGAAATATTCACTTGATTATTAGCGCAAACTTTTCATTATAGTCTTGTTAAGATCGTCAGCCATTTCCTGCTTTCAACTGTTAGACAGATGTGTAAGACTTCAGTTTCTCTCAACACATGACATTTTCTGTCTACAAATTCAAGTGTACATCAGCCAAGTGAAGCATCTTGAAAATAATTGTTCTATGAAATTTTGAGTTTGAGGTTTCAAATTTTGCAGAACCAGTTGGGCTCATTAGAGTCAGGTCTGGAGGTCTCGGGTACAGGACGGGTTCGGGTTTCAGTTTCACATTCATGTCTAACTGTAGTCGACTCTGGTTTCGAGGTCTTGGGTTCAGGTTGGGTTCGGACTTTGGTATCATGTCCAACTTTGGTTGGGTCAGGACTCATGGTCTCTGGTGCAGGTTGGGCCTCAGTTTCATGGTTGTGTGGATCTGTAGCTGGATCAGGTCTCAAGGTCTCAGGTACAGGCTTGGTTTTGGTTTTAACTGCATGTTCATGCAGCTCACTGGAACTTTCCAAACGTCTCTGGTCAATTGTGTGCATAATCTGCTTCACCCACATAAGTCTGGGGTCTGCACACTTTTGTTGACCCGTCAAGGTGGTAAAACTGTGGTGACAATTCAGTTAAAGTGCTGTAAGATGGTATATTATGTCTAAGTGGCAACAATTACAGTAATCAGAACAACAATTAGAAGTGAATATCATTCTTTTCACTGCAATATTAATAAAAGATGGGGTGGAAACTTACATCACTCCAGCTTTTGGACAGTCATTTGTAGTTTTCTTGTACTCTGTTACTGCTCTTATAGGGATTTGAATCTTAATGAAAGTGTAACAGCATGACAGGTAGTTTGAATCTGTGTGAAAATGATAATAAAATAACTTTAAAAGATGTATTGAAGAGTGAAGAGGTGACGTAGTGAAATGAACTGTAGATAACATTGTTAGTGAGTGTAATGATGCTACAGCAGGTGAGATCATCTCTAACTTTACTCTTCTTGTTAATACTGTGAATAAAGCTGCAGACTATCTGAATAAGGGAAACAATGCGCCAACTTCATAATCATTTATGTTAGAATAGTGAGTTGTGTAGTAATTCAACGTGTAATTTAATTTACTACAATAAAAAAACTCACAGTAACAGGTAAGCAAAGCGAAAAAACAAAAAACTCGAGGATAAACTTAAACTTACTGCCAGCCATCAAACAGGACTGAGGGTACCGGATGATCAGCAGAACCAGGAAAAGAGAATGAGCACAGACGCTCATGACTGCAGCTTCAGCTCCAGCAGATGATCGTCAGTGATCTGGCCAGTGCTGTAAGAAGGTGATTTCATCTCTCTCAGACAGGCAAAAATGAAGACAAAGAGAAAGTAAAGCCTTGCTTTCACAAAAAGACCCTCTGTGGTTTAAGAAGAACTAGATAAAGAGAAAAAACACAGCTTCTACCGGAAACGTCCCTGTG
Source organism: Colossoma macropomum (assembly GCF_904425465.1). Classification (NCBI taxonomy): domain Eukaryota; kingdom Metazoa; phylum Chordata; class Actinopteri; order Characiformes; family Serrasalmidae; genus Colossoma; species Colossoma macropomum. Next base: position 94,134 of record NW_023494847.1, on the reverse strand, counting down.
GTTTTATCACCTGAAGTGAGTCTGATTATGCTCAGACAAAGAGCACGAGTGATTCGAGAGAACTTAACAAGACCACTAATAAAGAATCGAACGAAGTTGGCAGTCCACAGCTTTATTTCTGACACCTTAGTTCCATAGATTTTAAAATTCAAACCATCTCTGTGTACCAGCACTGCCAAATTAATGTATATATAATCTTTAATTAGAAAAAATAGGGTTCTGAAGGGTGTTGTTTAAGGTTAGTGCAAGAATTGGTCACCTCCGGCTCCAACTCACATAAGAACTCTATTTCCCAGAACCCTGTGGGAGATCACATGACTGTTGAACTTCCACAATCCACCAATCACCATTCACAATAACCTGAATACTGATCTGTTGCATCTGCTCTGTTTGTCATGTGACCAGTTTAGTTTATAAACCTGGTGTTAAGGTTAGTTACTTTGCGAGGTGCTGTTTCTCCCAGTAGAACTGCTGAGCGTTTCCAGATTGTTGTTTAGCCTTCTTGTGACCTTGTTTCTGGATTTTCTGACTTTGCCCATTTTGTATCTGGTTGCCTTTTATTATGTTTGTCTTTTACTGTCTTTTTTGGATTTGACCTACGCCGGTTCACTGACTATGATTTTTGCCAAACCCTTTACAATTAAAGCCTATGGCTGGTTCTGTCACGCTACAAATAGTAAACAGGCTAGTAAACTCCTCCCCTACCTCGCCATCTCCCCAGATGAAGTGAATACAGATGAAGTAACTGACAAAATGTTACAATTTTAACTTCTTTACCCATGCAAAGGCAAGTTGAATGATTGGGAAAGTTTGTAATGCTAAACATGCCACCTGTTTCTGGAGAAAGTCCTGCTATTCAATAAAATGAGCCAATGAGGATGTTGGTGAAGCCACAAGTGGGAAAATTAGAGGCCAGTAGCCTCTTCTGAACAAAATTTTTCTCCTTCACGTCACGGCAGTTTCATGTGGCGTCACTATGACGACCAGCTACATTGAGGAGGTGCTAGATCTGCAATAGAAAACAAAGAAGCTTCTACCAAAAGTGAGTTGAGTCGATTTAAGCTGTATGATGCAGTGGAGCCTTCAGAGTTCGGTTCTTTGATGGCACTGGGGTAGAAGCTATTTAGCAGCCTTGATGTGCGTATCATGATGGACCTGTTGCTTTTTCCAGAGGGCAACAGTGTGAAGAGGTGGTGACCTGGGTGGGATGTGCCTCTTATAATGCTCATGGTCTTGTCGGAGACACTGAGTGTTGTAGTTGTCCTCCAGCACAGGTAGCTGTGTGTTGATGACTTTCTCGGCTGATTTGATGACTCTCTGGATTGCCTACTAGCCTACTATGCTTTCTATGCGTCAGTGATAAAAGACCACCAGAGCTGCTTGGATAAGTTGGCCTTCCTTAGTGTCCTGAGGAAGTAGAGCCACTTCTGTGCCTTTTTCACCAGAGAAGTGGTGTTGACAGAGATGTGAGTGCCTAAGGCTTTGCTCACACAGCATCTTTTTCCTCATATGTGACTCAGATGTGCGTCTGTGTGTCAGTGTGAACAGCAAAAAACACATTTAATCTGACATTTTCTATTCCAATTTGAGATGCTTTCATACGTGGTACTGAAATCCGATATACGTCAGTGTGACTCTGAACAGCCAGGTCGGAATTTGTGCAACTTTTACATCAATCCAACTCGACAGTTGTCATCATTTCATGCTGCTGAGACTCATAAACATTTAGGCTGATGTTTCTGTACTAAAAAATTAGAAGAGAAGGTCAGTTTAGGAGCTGATCTGACGCCCTTTAGGAAAAAAAAAAAGAAAGAAAAAGCGTGTTTCTAACTGTTTTGATACTGACAAAACACTGCAATGCTCTATATGAGCTATTATTGTGTGATCGATTGGTCGAGCCTGTCACTGATGTGCGATTAGTTCAGACTGAGCGCGGGAACCTAGAGAATGAACGTTTAGCTTGCTTATAAAGTGATGCAGCTGTGAGCAGCGCGCTTCGTGTCCTGTGTTTGCTCTTTATCATTCCCCCTCTCAGGTACGAAATATTTAAAGAAAATTCCAAGTATGGTGTTTAAAGAAGCGTCCTTGCTGGTCAAATCTTGTTTGACGGTCGTTTTAATAGCGTATTTACTGACTTTATGTGACGTTTCTAAAATGCGAGTCACTAGCTTAGCTCACTGACCTGGTGCTCTGATAAAAGCTAGAAGCACAAAATAAGCTACCCAGCGCTGTTCTAAGGAGTTATATGCTCATTTAACAAGAGACTTGTATAACTGCTGTAAGTTTTACTCATTTTCACTGTTCGTATTTTGTATGGAAACTACTTTACTGTTCTTTAGTAATTTAAACTGAGCTATACTTATGGAATGAGTGATGTTAAAAGGCTAAGTAGCTCAGCTAAACAATGCGAACGTGCCTGTTGTTTATTGTTAAGCCTGTTGTGATGTATAGATTTGCTGCTCTAGTTTATGTGTTCAAAATGTGAGTGATACAGAGCTAAATTGAGGTATATGGAGTTCAACAGCTTTAAGTACCAAGTTAATTAGGTACTATTGTTCTGTGTAAGTGAAGGCTGTGGGAAATATGGGGAAAGTGCTAAAATTTGACTACTTGTGATTGTGCTAAGCTAAAAGTGAGTAACAACACTGAATATGTATTGAGAGAACTAGTTGAGAGCTTCTGTATTTAATTTGCATATTCCTTTTCTTTCCTTTTGAAAAGTTGTAAAGTGAATGTATGTGTATGTATGTGTTAGCTCAGCACATGAACAGTGTATGCTTTTCTAATGTGCTATAAAGAGTGTTTAATGTAATGAATCTTACATCATTAAGTGTTTGCTCTAAAACTAATATTCTCTATCGTTCCCCCTCTCAGGGGCGTAACACTGATCTCTTCAGACTGATGATGCAAATAGGTCACATTTAAAAGATAATCTGAACAGGCAAACGAAAAATCTGATTTGGTGAGAAAATCAGATTTGGGCCACTTTTTCCTGCTGTGTGAACAAAGCCTAAGAATTCGCATTTGTCTCTATTGATGTAGAGTGAAGCCTGGTCCTCCTTCTGTTTCCGGAAGCTGATAATTAGGAAATGTTGCGTGCCAGATAATTAACAGAACACCATTCTGAGAGTCTGCAGGCCTCCTCCCTGTAAGCAGATTTGTCGCTATTGTGAAACAGCCCCACCAAGCAGCAACACCACTAAACTACACTTGCACCTGCAGGAAAATGGAGTCCAACAATATCTGGTAAAAATCATAATAAACATAATTTCAGCTGCACATTATGTATTCTGTATCAGTTCCTAGGTTATCTTCAGTTTTTCATTTTTGTCATTACAGTATTGGAGCACTCACCTTCAGCTTCTGTCTGCAAGCAAATCACAGCCATGATGTTGCTGCCATGACAGCCAATATACAAACCCAATTCCAGAAAAGTTGGGAGAGGAGGTAAAATGCAAATAAAAACAGAATGTGGTGATATGTAAATTCACTTTGAACTGTATTCTAATAAAGAGAGTACAGAGACAAGATAATGTTTCACCTTCATGATGTTTTGTAAATATACATTCATTATGAAACCATGGCCTGCAACACTTCACAAAAATTGTGACCGGGCAATTAAGACTAGAAATGTTGTGAAATGTTCCAAAAACATCTTAAACAGGTGATGCAATCATACAAGGGAGCATCCAGTTAAACTCCTTTACAGATTGTCTCAGAAGAAGAAGAACGTGTTCTACTCATTAAAAGTAAACTCTTCATTAGTCACTTTGCTTATAGCACCAGCGTTTTTTAAGTGGACCTGTTATGAAGTGTGTCGTCTGCCATTCTCTACATCCATAAGTGTGATAGATACTTTAAAACACCAGGTCCTGTCAACACATGGTTTTTGGTCCATCACCTCAGGTGCATAGCAGGCAAGCAAAGCGTTGTAAAACTGTGTCCATGTATGTTTGATGGGGAACTGAGGGTTTTCTAGGTTCAGGTTTTAATTTTGGCAAAACCAGTTGGGATCAGCTGGGTCAGGCCTCACAGTCTCAGGTGTACGTTGGGTTTGGTCTTCAGTTTCATGTCCATGCAGACCTGTTTTTGGGTCAGGTCTTAGGCTTTCTGGTGTAGATCGTGTTTGGGCTTCAGTTTCATGACTATGCAGACCTGTTTTTGAGTCAGGTCTCAGTGTTTCTGGTGTAGGTCGGGTTTGAGATTCGGTTTCATGACCGTGCAGATCTGTGGTATTTTCTGAAAGTCGACGATCAATTTCCTCAGTGGCTTCCTGCACCCACCTAAGGCCGGCATCTACACAAATGTGAATGTTTTTCTTGGTCGTAAAACTGAGAAAATAGAGAAAATCGTTGTGTCAGTTGGTAACAGTGATTGACAAAAAAGAAGTCTGAGAGAAAATCCTATTAAATATGTACAGTGCATTTAAAATTGAGTTACATAATGGAGTTATGACATAACTGAAGTTTGAGGAAAGACCACGCTTAAACGTGACCCACAGAAGCCATACTGAACTCCAGCCCAAAGTTCCCCTCCTCTCATTATCTCACTTACGAAGGCGTGGTCTGTATTCACAGAGTAGATCTAAGAGATAACATGAATATCTTTGGCGTCCACATCAGTGAGGATCTCACCTGGTCTCACAACACACACCTCATCATCAGGAAGTCCCAGCAGCGACTGTACTTTCTGAGAAGGCTGAGGAAATCTGGCATGCCAGCCAAAATTCTCAGCACCTTCTGCAGGAGTACGATCGAGAGTGTCCTTACCAGCTCTTTGCACTCAATAACTGCACCTTACATACACTGTACTGTGGCTGTCAGAATACTACTGTTTACATCCGTTACTGTACAGAACACTACTGTTTACATCTGTTACTTGCAACATGCACTTTATGAACTGCTGCTCTACATAATTGCACATACGCACATGTAACTTTAATTTTTCTTTGAACTTTGCACATATAACTGTACTTTTTTACTATTGCTTTAGTGTATTTCTACTTATTCTGTGTATTTAATATATATATATATATATATATATATATATATATATATATATATATATAAAATGTTTTTTTTGTTTCTAAGATTATATTTGGTGAATGGAGGAACAGCAAAGTAAGAATTTCATTGTACAGAATAACTGCCTGTTTCTTCTGTGCATATGATAATAAAACTCTTGAATCTTGAATCTTCAAGGGATGAAAACTTACACGACTCCAATGGTCGGACAGTCCATTCTTGTTTTTTTGTACTTCTTAATGGCAGTTAGAGGAATCACTCTGTTGTAGAAACTGAAACAGCAGTCTAGTGGTCGGTTTACACCTGTGTGGGAATTTAAAAAAATGATAAACAAATTAATTCAGTGATTAAAATGAAAGTCAAATAAAATTGACAGTCTATTACTAAACTACTAGGTCAGTTTTTGGGGGGCTTTAGCACTTCCCAACAACAGTTATTTAACCCCCTCTTCCCAAATGAATTCCATAAGTTGTAAGTCAATCATATCAGACCTCATAAGGTGTAAGCCAATCATATCAGACCTCATAAGCTGTAAGCCAATCATATCAGACCTCATAAGGTCTAAGTCTATCATATCAGACCTCCTCAGTTGTAAGCCAATCATATCAGACCTTGTCCGTTGTAAGGCACTCATATCAGACCTCATGAGTTGTAAGCCAATCATATCAGACCTCATCAGTTGTAAGTCAATCATATCAGACCACATAAGCTGTAAGCCAATCATATCAGACCTCATAAGCTGTAAGCCAATCATATCAGACCTCATAAGGTCTAAGTCTATCATATCAGACCTCCTCAGTTGTAAGCCAATCATATCAGACCTTGTCCGTTGTAAGGCACTCATATCAGACGTCATGAGTTGTAAGCCAATCATCTCAGACCTTGTCAGCTGTAAGTCAATCATATCAGACCTCATAAACTGTAAGCCTAGCATATCAGACCTTGTCAGTTGTAAGTCTATCATATCAGACCTCATAAGCTGTAAGCCTATCATATCAGACCTCATGTGCTGTAAGCCAGTCATATCAGACCTCATAAGTTGTAAGTCAATCATATCAGACCTCATAAGCTGTAAGCCTATATCAGACCTCATAAGCTGTAAGCCAGTCATATCAGACCTCATAAGGTCTATCATATCAGACCTCATAAGTTGTAAGCCTATCATATCAGACCTCATAAGCTGTAAGCCAGTCATATCAGACCTCATAAGTTGTAAGTCAATCATATCAGACCTCATAAGCTGTAAGCCTATATCAGACCACATAAGCTGTAAGCCTAGCATATCAGACCTCATAAGTTGTAAGTCAATCATATCAGACCTCATAAGTTGTAAGCCAGTCATATCAGACCTTGTCAGTTGTAAGTCAATCATATCTGACCTCACAAACTGTAAGCCTATCATATCAGACCTTGTCAGTTGTAAGCCAATCATATCAGACCTTGTCAGCTGTAAGCCAATCATATCGGACCTCATGAATTGTAAGCCAATCATATCAGACCTTGTCAGTTGTTAGGCAATCATATCAGACCTCATGATTTGTATGGCATTCATTTTAGACTTCATAAGTTGTAAGTCAATCATATCAGACCTCATAAGTTGTAAGGCAATCATATCAAACCTGGGGGAGGGTCTCTGGTTTTACCCACTCTGCACAGTAACCTCAGTGCGTAACCGCAGAAGCTGAAGACTGGATTTTGGCTGAAAGCTCACTAAATTAACACTAGACCTTATTCAAAAAGAAATGGTGTTAGGCTAACCCTAGCATTAGCTATCTAGCTGATGAGCCACCTAATTGAACCTCACTTCATATTAGGAGTGTGAATGAGCGAGACAGATAGAAATAGTCTTATTAAAAGCACTTTTTTATATGTTACGTTTTTATGTTTCTCTTCAATATGTGGGAAACACCAATATTTGCCATATATTGTGGTTTACAGTAAGTTAATGCCAGTGAAAAGGTCATATAGTGTTGATTATACTGCAATTCTGAGTATTCTGAGTTTACTTCTATTCTGAGTTTAATCAAATAATTAATTACTAAACACAGGAAAAGAGGGAGAGAAAGAAGCTGAAGGAGCAGATCTGATGGAGGTTAGTGATCAAGAAGAAAGAGAGCGAGAGTTTCGAGCTTTCAGTCAAATTAAAGCTGAATTTAACTGAACTGAACTGGGAAAATGAAATATTTGACACTATGACAAATTTCAAATCAATCATATCAGACCTCACAAACTGTAAGCCTATCATATCAGACCTTGTCAGTTGTAAGCCAATCATATCAGACCTTGTCAGCTGTAAGCCAATCATATCGGACCTCATGAATTGTAAGCCAATCATATCAGACCTTGTCAGTTGTTAGGCAATCATATCAGACCTCATGATTTGTATGGCATTCATTTTAGACTTCATAAGTTGATGTGAAGATGATGGAGTCTCCTCTGACACCGTAATGCTTGTATAAGATGTTTATTACAAAGTAAAACGGTATCATATCAAGCGCTATAAAGTACTTGAGGGGGGATCCGTGCCAATTCTAAAGTGTCCCCCCCAGACCAATATAGCCAACGGCTTATATAGGGTGCTTGTTTTCGAAAAAGGGAAGAGAACATATGGTCCTTTTCAAAATGATCTCATCTGTCTGAAACTAAGAGAAGAAGGGAGAGAGGCCCACTCCCTATGGGGCCTTTGGACCAGGGGCCCCCTAACTTAAACATTCCAAACCTGCAAAAACAGAACACATCGAACTCCTAGATACTACATCAACTTATACTGAAAGTGTTTTTGCCATCTTCTGTAAAGCTACTCTTTTAAAGATACTTCATATCCCCCCTTTGAGGCTCCACAGAGTCTCGAAAAACCAAAAAGTAACACATACATATTTGCGGTTGTAACAAAATAACAGTTCCTCCTACACATGCTTCCTACAGCGTCACCTTAGCAATACAACAACTTTCTGGAGTGTGAGAGCGAAAAAAACCTGTCAGGCAGCTAACATTCCTGAAATGTCCATCAAACAATCTAGACAGGAAAAATTCTCTCACGGTCCCTCTGCCTTAGGCGACCATTCCCTGCCTAACACCAATATCCCTAAGCACCCGAAAAAAAGAAAAAAACATCTGAGGTCCCAATGTACTTACCCATAACAGAAAACATCAGTCTTTGTAAGAGAAATCTTTAAATAATCAGACCACTGATGTCTTTGAAGCTTTTATTCTTGCAGCAAGGGAGCAGTTACACACAGAGTCGAGTCTAGAATGTAATGCTCAAAGTACTTTAGGTCCTGCCTTGTCTTATACCTACAGAGATGTACATTCCACCCCTAGGCAGTCTGGGCTGCACCCAACTTCAGTTATTCTTATCCATACATCCTGCTTTATCAAGCAAACCAAGAAGGGTCATGTTCTGCTTTTTGTACAACAGTAGCACTTTGTCTGACCTCGGGTGCATGCAGAGCAGTCTGTTTGACCTTGTCTACATACAGAGCGCTACTCTAAAACATAACCATATATGGTAATTCAATCATTAGCAATTAAAACAAAGAAAGTGTTATAAATTTAAGCACTACTCATGCAGTAAATAACTCACTCAATCCAACTATTATGTCTTACTAAGATTATCACTACCTCATAAATGTCCTCTATCAGTATCACAAATTACAATATAATAGAACAAAATCCAATACTATGCAAATATATATAAGAAGACAAAAATGTATCACACTGCAGCTCCTCAGCGGCGTCAACTCTCAGTGTCGATGATGTGTTGACTCTGGGCACTCATTCATACTTATCCTATAGCATGCTTTTTCCTGCCGCTCCTTTTTCTCTTTTACTTCTAAATTTATGCTACCTTTATGAGGTGTGAATATTCAATAAAAAGCTGCTTCAGACACTGTTCGTCAACTAGTGTTTGAGTGGGAACTTTACAATTGAATTTTCCATTCCACACCTCCAGTTCCTTTGAACTGACCCGAAATTCACCTAGTGATTTTCCAGGATTTTAGGCCCGTCTAAAACCGCCTCCCAGAGGGCTTTGGTCCAAATCTGCAGTTCCCTTCTCTTTAACTCATATCATCTCTATTCTCTTTAACCTCTCTTATTTCTCTTTAACTCTTGCCTTCTCTATTTTCTTTAACATTCCTTATTTTTCTTTTTTTCCCCATTAATCTAATTTCCCAGGGCCTCGGGCTGTTACTTTTCACTTTTTCCCCTTTTTAACCTAACCTGATATTTCTCTAAGCCAACTTTCACTTAGTGACTAATATACACATGTCTTACCATTAAGAAGTTAAGGGCCCAACCTTCATTAATCTCACATGGTGTTATTTAGCTCACCTTATCGTTACTAATTAAGCTATTCTACACTTTTACATCAGGTTTCCTTTTCTCTATTATACTCCCCCCTTATTTCAGCATTTACAATGCAATAATTCCCAATTTAGACATAGAAGCCCTCCAAACATCAACACGGCATGGCATGCACACACACAATTCTTAACGGTGCAGTTAGACAGCAAACACACAACAGCCCCAATGAACGAACCAGCGCACAATCATGTGAAAAAGCTCACGTCAATTGCTGGCTTGGTGCAGGAGTAAGTGTGCTAAGGCTGTCAGCGACGCAGCAAGCCACAACACGTTCGAAGTTCATGACGCCAAATTCTTGTCCGCAATCCTGTTCGTGACGCCAAATTCTTGTTGTTTATTAAATAGCGATTAATAGTCCAACGGGGCCTTTGGACCAGGGGCCCCCTAACTTAAACATTCCAAACCTGCAAAAACAGAACACATAGAACTCCTAGACACTACAACATCAACTTATACTGAAAGCTAAGAGTGTTTTTGACTTCTTCTATAAAGCTACTCTTTTAAAGATACTTCAAAGGTCAGTTTATTTATAAACTGTACAGATTTCTCAATTATCATGAAATCACTTACAGCTCTGTTTATAATCAAATACTAAAAGTGTCTTCATTTATACAGGTCCTTAAAAACTGTCTGAAACTTGTGAGAAATTAGTTTAACTGTAGAATCATTTAACTCACTCACCCAGCTGTGGAGATGAAATGAATGTCTTTATGGCTGCCATGCAAGCGAGTGCAGCTGATGGGAACCACAGGATAGCAGCCGTGAGGTCTTTCACTCTGTCATGTAGGTGCACTGCCGAGTCACGCTGCTTCTGCTGTCCACAACAGCGGTGCTGAATTCAAAAACAGCACCTGGAGAATGGTGGACAGTGCTCCACTGGTTGAGGTGGGCCGACAAGTGACAGAGGGGGGCAATGGGATGTGTGTGTGTGTGTGTGTGTGTGTGTATATATATATATATATATATATATATATATACACATACACTCATTGAGCACTTTATTATGAACACCATCTTGTTTCTACACTCATTGTCTATTTTATCAGCTCTATTGACCATATAGTTTCACTCTGTAGTTCTACAGTTACAGACTGTCCATTTGTTTCTCTGCATACTTTTTAACCCTCTTTCACCCCCACAGGGTACAGATGAGTTATCATCTCTGACTTTACATCTACAAACACTGCCTCTGTCTGTTGCAGACTGGTTCATTCAGTTGGTCCTTCATAGCCTAGAAACTGTAACTCTGCCTGGATTCCTCTGAAAAACTTTATAATATTCCGCAGCAGATCTGTAAATCTGAAAATTTGCCCAGTTTCCCAAGGGTTTGGAGTAAAGAGTGACTGTTCCTCATTTCTCACACTGAAGACAGAAGAGGAGACGAGGAAGTTCTCACTTAACGTGAGGAAGAGTGCAGAACCACACTAGAACAGAGACTTTACAGAAGAACTATTTACTGTTTTGTTGCCATTGAAGCATCTGCGTCACTATGGTGAGTGAGTTAGCAGCTAGCCAACGATGCAGTAGCTAGCCAACGATGCAGTAGCCAGCCAACATGGGACTCCCCAAATACCAGGGAGTATTTCGCACACTGGATGTAGCCAGGGCATAGTAGGCAATAGCCCGAAAAAACATTCCAGAGTCGAACATAAGAACAGAATCAAAGAAAAACCCATAGAAAGAAACTGCTCAGAACTGACAGGAAAAAAAACGTTCTTTGCAAAAGAAAAAGTCTTTGCAAAAAAAGCACAGGCTATGTAGAGGATTCTAAATGAGAGTTTGCAACAGATGAGACAAAGCCAGCTAGTACTGGGGTGATAGCAGCCTCTGCAGTCCGGGAGTGGAATCTCCACTCTGAGATGTGAAACCATTCTTACAAATAATGCTACCAAGAGGGAGCATTTGAATAAAAGTGAAAGTGGCGCAAGTAGTGACCCCTGTGGAACACCACAGGTGGCAGCAGTGGGGGATGACTCCCCCCTTAATAACTTTCACAAAGTGCTGTCAATTACTCAAATAAGAGTGAAACCAAAACAGGTCATGGCCAGTAACACCCACAAGATTGCGCATGTGCTCCAGCAAAGTCAGGTGCAGCTGTCAAATGAAGCTGAGAGGTCGGGCAGAATAAGAGTGGCTAAGCCAGAGTCAGCATTATGAAGGAGGTCACTGATGACCATGACAAGCATTGTTTCCAGTCTGTGATTATTTCTACAAGCATTTTAAAAAAGCATCTAAATGCTTGTAAAATGTAAGATGAGCTTGTAGTTGCATAGCAACAACTCAGTCTTAAAGATTAGTTGTAGGCCTGTAAGCAAGCTAGTATCAAGACCACTTTATAAAAACTGGGTTAATAGAGCTGAGTCTTTTATTATAACAACAGTGATATAAATAACAGGATATACTGTAGTATTTTCAGAGCAGATAAAAGGAAATTAAACATCAAGACAAGGTGGAGAAGGTTTGACAGATGAGAAAATACTCAGCTAATATGTAGAACGCTTTGGGCATTTCAGAGCAATTTACAACCCCAAACAGTTTCCAAAACAGTTGGGATGCTATGCAAAATGTAGATGAAAACAAAATGCAATGATGTGCGAATCATTTATACCTTATATTTATTTGACAATAGAACAAAGATAGCATATCAAATGTTTAGAAATGTTATTGTTTTTTGAAAAATATTCGCCCATTTTGAATTTGATGTTGGGATAGGTAAAAAAAAAGGTAAAAGGTAAAGTTGTGTAATGCCAAAAAAACACCTGAAGGTTAATTGGCAACAGGTCAGTAACATCACTGGGATGAAAAAGAGCATCCCAGAGAGGCAGAGTCTTTCAGAAGTAAAGATGTGGAGGGGTTCACCACTCTGTGAAATACTGCATGATCAAATAGTGCAATGATTCAAGAATAACAATTCTCAATGTAAAATTTGGTGACAAAAAACTTGGGGATTTTATCATCTATGGTGCATAATATCATTAAAAGATTCAGACAATCCGGACAAATCTCTGTATGCAAGGGACAAGACTGAAAACCAGCACCCTCAGGGCTAAAGACCATCAGGCTTGTTATCAGCACACAAAAGCCAGCATCCATGATGGTATGGGAGTGCATCTGTGAAGGCACCATTGATGCCTAATGATATACCACAGACATTCAGGTTTTTCTTTTTACTGGGACGAGAGGTTCTGGCTCACAATCTCCATTCTAGTTCATCCCAAAGGTGTTTGAGGGGGTGGCGTCAGGGCTCTGAGAGGGCCAGTCAAGTTCTTCCACACCAAATGGGAAAAAAAAGGGTCTTCCCCAAAGTGTTCCCACAAAGCTGGAAGCACACAATTGTCCAAAATGTCTTGGTGCTGAAGCATTAAGATTTCCCTTCACTGGAACTAAGGGTTCTAGACCAACCCCTGAAAAACAACCCCATATCATCATCCCTCCTCCACCAAACTTTACAGCTGGCACAATGCAGTCAGGCAGGTAACATTCTCCTGGCATTCGCCAAACCCAGACTGACAGCTAGAGAAGTGTGATTCATCACTCCACAGAATACATTTCCACTGCTCCAGAGTCCAGTGGTGGTGCTTTACACCATTGCATCTGACGCTTGGCATTGTACTTGGCGATGTAAGGCTTGCGTGCAGCTGCTCTTCAGACTGATAAACCAATGTGATGATCAGTTAATAATGTCTGTGTGACTGAGCTCTGTTAAAGCCTGAGTAGACTGATAAATCTGTGTCATCAGAAGCTGTTCTGGTGGCTCATCATGGCTCAACACAATACTGAGACATTTTATCTTGTGTTTTCCTTTGTCACTCATCTGTAATATAAAAAATAATTTTGTGGCAATGGCCCTGAGGCTTTCAGCCAACCAGGAGCCAGCATGCAGGAAAGAGGCTCATAAGAGGCAAGTGCCCCATTTAAAAATGAGTGTTAATGTTGTTTATGTTGCTGTTCGTGTAGTTAAAGGTGTGTGTATAAAAAAAAAAAAACAAAGTCTTGTTTACACAGGAAGCTCATCTGTGGTTATCACTGAAAGCGAAGCATGAGCAGCTATCTAGCATACATTAGTCATTTGACCAAAAACACTCAAAATATGTCTTGCAGTGTGTCTGCTGTGAATCAATCACTATCTGCACTAAAGCTCAATGAACGCTAGCTTAAAGTGTAACTTTACTTTGATTTTAGTGGGCTCAGTGAAAAAGACATCACCAAGTTTCAACTGGGGTTCCCCAACCTGGCTACAAAAACAGCATCCTGTAAAGCTAAGAACAACCCATTGGGTAACAGCACAAAGAATATTTTAGCATACCTGTAGTACACCAAAATATTTTAGTGTACCTGTAGTACACCAGAATATTTCAGTGCGCCTGTAGTACACCAGAATATTTTAGTGCACCTGTAGTACACCAGAATATATCAGTGTACCTGTAGTACACCAGAATATTTTAGTTTACCTGTAGTACACCAGAATATTTCAGTGCGCCTGTAGTACACCAGAATATTTCAGTGCGCCTGAAGTACACCAGAATATTTTAGTTTACCTGTAGTACACCAGAATATTTCAGTGCGCCTGTAGTACACCAGAATATTTCAGTGCACCTGTAGTACACCAGAATATTTTAGTTTACCTGTAGTACTCCAGAATATTTGAGTGTACCTGTAGTACACCAGAATATTTTAGTTTACCTGTAGTACACCAGAATATTTCAGGGCGCCTGTAGTACACCAGAATATTTTAGTTTACCTGTAGTACACCAGAATATTTCAGTGCGCCTGTAGTACACCCACATAATTTAGTGCGCCTGTAGTACATCAGAATATTTCAGTGCACCTGTAGTACACCAGAATATTTTAGTTTACCTGTAGTACACCAGAATATTTCAGTGCGCCTGTAGTACACCCGAATATTTTAGTTTACCTGTAGTACACCAGAATATTTCAGTGCGCCTGTAGTACACCCACATAATTAAGTGTGCCTGTAGTACATCAGAATATTTCAGTGCGCCTGTAGTACACCATAATATTTTAGTTTACCTGTAGTACACCAGAATATTTTAGTGCACATGTAGTACACCAGAATATTTCAGTGCGCCTGTAGTACACCAGAATATTTTAGTGCGCCTGTAGTACACCAGAATATTTTAGTTTACCTGTAGTACACCAGAATATTTTAGTGCGCCTGTAGTACACCAGAATATTTTAGTGCGCCTGTAGTACACCAGAATATTTTAGTTTACCTGTAGTACACCAGAATATTTCAGTGCACCTGTAGTACACCAGAATATTTCAGTGCGCCTGTAGTACACCAGAATATTTCAGTGCGCCTGTAGTACACCAGAATATTTTAGTGCGCCTGTAGTACACCAGAATATTTTAGTTTACCTGTAGTACACCAGAATATTTTAGTGCACCTGTAGTACACCAGAATATTTTAGTGCACCTGTAGTACACCAGAATATTTTAGTGCGCCTGTAGTACACCAGAATATTTTAGTTTACCTGTAGTACACCAGAATATTTCAGTGCGCCTGTAGTACACCAGAATATTTCAGTGCGCCTGTAGTACACCAGAATATTTTAGTGCGCCTGTAGTACACCAGAATATTTTAGTTTACCTGTAGTACACCAGAATATTTTAGTGCACCTGTAGTACACCAGAATATTTCAGTGCGCCTGTAGTACACCCGAATATTTTAGTTTACCTGTAGTACACCAGAATATTTCAGTGTACACCAGAATATTTTTGTGCGCCTGTAGTACACCCAAATATTTTAGTGCGCCTGTAGTACACCTGAATAATTTAGTGCGCCTGTAGTACACCAGAATATTTTAGTTTACCTGTAGTACACCCGATATTTTAGTATGCCTGTAGTACACCCGAATAATTTAGTGCGCCGGTAGTACACCCGAATATTTTAGTTTACCTGTAGTACACCAGGATATTTCAGTGCGCCTGTAGTACACCAGAATATTTTAGTGCACCTGTAGTACAGCAGAATATTTTAGTTTACCTGTAGTACACCCGATATTTTAGTATGCCTGTAGTACACCCGAATAATTTAGTGCGCCGGTAGTACACCCAAATATTTTGGTGCGCCTGTAGTACACCAGAATATTTTAGTGCGCCTGGAGTACACCCGAATAATTTAGTGCGCCTGGAGTACACCCAAATATTTTAGTTTACCTGTAGTACACCAGAATATTTTAGTGCGCCTGTAGTACACCAGAATATTTCAGTGCGCCTGTAGTACACTAGAATATTTTAGTGCGCCTGTAGTACGCCAGAATATTTTAGTGCGCCTGTAGTACACCAGAATATTTGTGCGCCTGTAGTACTCCTGGTCATTTTGGCTGCTCTAAAACACTTTATACAAACCACTTAACACATTTAAAAGTCCTAGTTAGTTGGCGCAGGAACACACTAAATGATGCACGCCAGGGATCGCCTATAAAAAGGCCTACAACTTCTCGAGGCATAGTGCACTTAAGTCCTGGCTTGTATCACTGCTGTCACACTTATCCTTAGCCTTTTTAATCAGCTTGATATTTCATGACTTTTTTGAATGTTATGGAATTTTATGGAACACTTTTCCGTTCCTTTCTCGCTGCTGCGGCAGATGCATTTAAACAGTTTGAGTTGCAGATGAATGAGTGAAAATATCAGCTGTGTGGAACTATTTCATGGTTTCTATGAGAGACATTAGACATCATGTCACATAAAAGTTGACTTATCAGAATCATTTCATTTGTATGTCACACATACAAGGAGTTTGTCTCAGTGAGTGCAAACATGTATGACATGTAACACACTGAACCGACCAGACAAGCTCACAGACTGTTAACAAGCATTTAAAGAGAAAACTAGAATTAAAATAGAACAGATAGAATAAAGAATGAATTTAATATTTGCAGAAATTGAACCTCTGTACAGTTTATCTTCCGGAGGAGTTACTGTTTGCACAACTGTACAGATGTTCAATTTAAGTATAAAGTGTGAGTGTCCACTGTGGTTGATAAGCTACAGCTCTGGGAAAAAGCTGTTAGCATGTCTGGCTGTGCTGGATTTGAATGTCCTGAATCTTCTACCAGAGGAAGTGTCTGGAAGAGGTGATGGATGAGGGGGGTCAGGATGAGGGGGGTCAGCTGTTATTTTCCCAGGGTGCTCCATCACCCTGCTGTTTTAGATGTTCTGAAGCATTGGCAGATACATCCAATGATCCTGATTATGCACTGAACAGCTGCATCACCTCTGAGTAAGACAGGAACTGAGTCAAAGGAACCGATTGAATTTTGGGAAGGAACAGCATCAACAAGATAGCAACAACACAGACAGGTTGAGCAGACATGAAAGAGGTGGCACATGAGCAGTGAAAACAGGAATAGAGATCTACACAGGACGAGAACAATGACAGGAACTGCACTGAGAACAGAAACAGAGACTGGACTGGAGACCAGGCAGGGACGGGAGCTATGTCAGAGAGAGAAACTGGACAAGGTTCACCTGGGAGTCGGAATAGATTGGGTGCCAACTGGGGCCTGGAAAGGTCAGTTCCAAGGGATGTATTACAGAAACCTCTTATGTTTTGTCCTAAGTTAAGATCTGCCAGCTGAAGATTTCCCAGGGAGTGGGGCTGCAAATGAGCTCAAGCTAGATGCCCTGTATACATTACATGTGTTGCATTCTATGTAACAATATTTAGCTGTAATGTCCTGTCATAAATAAATAAAATAAATCGATTTTTTACAAATTTGTATTACAGAAGCAATTATCTTAATTTAAGAATTACATCTTCTCTTACAGCATCTTGGCTGAAGTTAGGAAATCCTAAAATTCAGAATCAAGGCTGATAATCAATCTGTTAGCGAGCAACTGTCAATATGCGTACAGCTAAGCCATAAAGACGTAATCAAAATAATGTAAAGTTAGTTTGCTTGATAGCTACTGTTAAAAAAAGAAAACTACAGTGTGATGAACTGGAAGTAAAGGATACTCGGCCTCATCCACTGACAATTCTTAAGAATAAATTTCTTCTTAAAACCCATTTACGCAGTTTTCATGAAGATTCTGACATTCATCAGTGTTCTCTTATGTGGGATTTGTTCTTAGGTAAGAACAGAATCTACACACACTCAAGAGCACAAATGTGAGAACCGTTCTTCAGTTTAAGAACACATCTTGAATCTGATGTAGACTTTTTCTTAGGACCTTTCTCAACAACACACTTAAGAAAAAAACTAGATATTAATGAATGAGGCCCATTGTGAGTGTACACCCTGCAGCTTTTAGGGGGGGCGTCATCGCTCCCCAGTTTCACTTTCCATTTCCTAAGGCCTTATACGGCATGCATGCACTGCTCTGGTGTTCCTCCTCAGTGTGAGACTGAGCCGATTAATCACAAACAAACTTCTCATTATCTTTTAATCATTCCAGAAGCATTCCAAGATCTAAGATTATTGGATCTTTTTGTCCATCTTTTCCAAGGATGCCAGTAATCATGGTGCTGCAGGTCTGAAAGAAACAATGCAGTAACATTTTCCAACTCTGAAAAATCTAAAATTCATTATACATTCACTATAATGAATTATACACATTATTATATACAGTGTTACCTTTCACTCAAGAGGCCACCCAGGTGCTCATTCAGTCTCTTGTCATCTCAAGGCTTGACTACTGCAACTCGCTCTTGGCTGGTCTTCCTATGCGTCCATCAAGCCTCTGCAACTCATCCAGTTTGCAGCAGCACGGTTCGTCTTCAATCTCCCCAAGTTCAGCCATGTCACCCCACTGCTGCGCTCCCTTCACTGACTTCCTGTAGCTGCACGCATCAGATTTGAAACCCTTATGCCTACAAAGCCAAAAATGGACCAGCCCCTCCCTACTTGATGGCAATGGTGAAATCTCGAACTGTACCACAAGCCCTTCGAGCTTCTAGAATGAACTCGAGCATCATGATATGCTATCAGAAGGAGGTGTGGCTGAGAGTAAAATACTCACTTATCAAACCACAAATAAATGCAGCTCACAGACGAAATTCTCAGTAACCTCAGTGGCATTAAATTAGCTTGTCCTGTGTTAAACAGGACTGGACACATATAAGCCCAGAATTCACCACTTGTGAGTTGAGCAAAATTCAGTTTAACCCAAATCAGATCAATATTCAATAATTCTGTTATAATGCAAATGAATTAAGGAAGCTCAGGTGAAGAGTTTCATTTCCATCACTGATCTCGCGGGGCCTAATGTGATTTCATAATGAGAACATCTGAGGAGAACCATGAGAAATTTTGGGCTAAATGGTGGGAACGATTATTCAGGTGGGAACAAACTTAGTGTGAAATTTCTAAAATAGTCCAATGACCCCATGGAGGCGGAACTCACAAGAGGGAGAGAGAATGTTGTTCCCCCAGAAAACTCAAGTCAAGCATGTAAACGTAAGTAATGCATGTGTAGAACTCAATACTTTTGTTTTTAATATTAGCTCTGATGAGAAATAGTTCAGTTCGCTATTGATAACTAGCCTGCTTTGCTTGTGTTGTTGACATAAAAGCCCACAGTAGATTATCTACAGATATTCAAATTGTTAACAAACAATCTGGTGAAAATCAGGGTTAGTTTAAATTTTGGGTTTAAGGTTAGAGTAACCGTTAGGGCCAGGTTTAGATTCAGGGGAAACTGAGGTGAATTTAACAGATGTTTTTTTTTTAAGTTAAAAGTAAGTTAACTAAGTACAAACAGTCTAAAGTGCACCATCCAAATAAACTGCTAACCCAGCTGAGTAGCTACCATGTAGTACTATTGAGTAAATATAATAAACTGGCTTTTCTCAAATAGTGCTGTGTTTAGTGATGACGCTCAATCACACTGATCTCAGATCATGATTTCAAGTCAAGGGACAAAGCAAACCTCAGGATAGCAAGAGCCAAGCTTTCCCGGGCCATCAAAGAGGCTAAGCGTGCCTACTCAAAGAAAATCCACAATCACTTTTAAAACACTGCTGACACACGGCGCATGTGGCAGGGCATCCAGGCCATCACCAATTACAAGCCACCTCCACCTGCTTGTCACAGTGATGCCTCCCTTCCAGACGCGCTAAATAACTTCTATGCTCTGTTTGAAGCACAGAACGGCACGACGGCGAGGAAAACCACTCCTCCTCCAAGTGAACAGGTACTGTGTCTGTCCACAGCTGATGTGCGGAGAACTCTACACAGAGTCAACCCACAGAAAGCACCAGGATCCGACAGCATACCGGGCAGAGTGCTCAGAGAATGCGCTGAACAGCTGGCTGATGTTCTCACGGACATATTCAACATCTCTCTGAGCACTGCAGTCGCTCCAACGTGCTTTAAGTCCACCATCATCATCCCTGTGCCAAAGAAGTCTCCAGTGTCCTGCCTCAATGACTACCGTCCCATTGCACTCACTCTAATCATCATGAAGTGCTTCGAGAGGCTTGTCATGAGGCACATTAAAGACCAGCTTCCTCCTTCAGTGGACCAACTGCAATTTGCATATCGCCCCAACCGCTCAATAGATGACACCATCTCCACCACAGTCCACCTGGCTCTCACCCACCTGGACACTAGAGACACCTATGTCAGAAAGCTGTTCATAGACTTCAGTTCAGTATTCAACACCATCATCCCCAAGCAGCTGATTGGAAAACTGAGCCTGCTGGGCCTGAACACCTCCCTCTGTAACTGGGTCCTGGATTTCCTGACTGAGAGACCTCAGTTAGTCAGGATAGGTCTCCAGCACCACCATACTGAGCACCGGTGCCCCTCAGGGCTGTGTGCTCAGTCCACTGCTGTTCACTCTACTGACTCACGACTGTACTGCAAAGCACAGCTCAAACCACATCATCAAGTTTGCTGATGACACGACTGTGGTGGGTCTGATCAGCAAGAATGATGAGTCAGCGTACAGAGAGGAGGTGCGGAACCAACAACCTGTCTCTGAATGTGGACAAAACGAGATGGTTGTTGACTTCCGGAGAGTGCGAGGTGACCACCCTCCACTGAACATCACTGGCTCTGCTGTGGAAATCGTCAGGAGCACCAAGTTCCTCGGTGTCCACATCACAGAGAACCTCACCTGGTCCCTCAACACCAACTCCTTAGCCAAGAGAGCCCAGCAGCGCCTCTACTTCCTGCGGAGACTGAAGAAGGCTCATCTCCCCCTCCCATTCTCACCATGTTCTACAGGGGGACTGTGGAGAGCATCCTGAGCAGCTGCATCATCGCCTGGTTTGGGAATTGCACCGCCTCCGACCCCAAGGCCCTACAGTGTATAGTGAGAACAGCTGAGAGGATCATTGGGGTCTCTCTCCCCTCCATCACGGAGATCTACACCACATGCTCCATCCGCAAAGCCACCAGCATTGTGGACGACCCCATCCATCCCTCACACGGACTTTTCTCACTGCTGCCGTTTGGCAGAAGGTACCAGAGCATCCGTGCCATGAAGTATATTAAAAATAGCAGTTTTACAGAAGAAGGCAAAAACACTCTTAACTTTCAGTAAAAGTTGATGTTGTAGTATCTAGAAGTTCCATGTGTTATCTGTTTTTGCAGGTTTGGAATGTTTAAGTTAGGGGGCCCCTGGTCCAAAGGCCCCATAGGGAGTGGGCCCCCTTTCCTCTTTTCTCCCTTCTTCTCTTAGTTCCAAATAGATGAGATCATTTTAAAAAGGACCATATGTTCTGTCTCCTTTTTCAACAACAAGCACCCTATATAAGCAGCTGGATTATTCCGTTCTGGAGGGGACACTTTAGAATTGGCACAGATCCTCTCTCAGATACTTTATAGTGCTTCATATGATACTGTTTTACTTTGTAATAAACATCTTATACAAGCAAGACAGTGTCAGCAGAGACTTCTTCATCATCTTCACATCATCGCTATTAAATAAACAGCAGCCATCACTGCCAGACTCTGCTACAGCTTTGTTCCACAAGCAATCAGGTTTTTAAACTCACAAGGACTGATCTGAAACCCCCCCTCACACACACATACTCTACACTCACACACTCACACACACACACACACACCTCTTTTGATGCTCTACTTGCACTATCTGGAACATTGCTGCTAATACTGGGTTTACACTGTTTATTCAAGTACTACCTCAGTAACTGCTGTGCTCACGTATGTTATCTGACTGCGTAACTCACAGATCACAGCATGTTAAATATCTCTGCACCTTATTCCACTACCTCATGCTCAGAAATGAGTGCTGTGTCGGTGCTGCACTGTCCTGTCTGTTTACTGTGTCTAATGTCTGTTTAATTTATCGTATTTATTGTATTGTTTTCTAGTTTAATTTTTTGTTTGCACACTTTCTGCACGTTTGCACTTTGTACTTTTTGTTCCTTGTTGCACCGTGTTGTTCCTGGAGGAACGTAATTTCACTCCACTGTGTACTTGTACATAGATGGAATGACAACACAAGCCTCTTGACTTGACTTGACTTGAAGATGAAAATCTACAGCTTTATCTCCCACACTGTGGCTCATTCCATCGAATTCTGCTCATTTTAAGCAGAACTCTAAAACACAGCCAGTACATGACCAGCAAACACAGCTTTGAACAGATGTTCACACAAAAAATCATCATATTTTTCATTACAATACACAAAAGTACTTGATTGCAGAAAATCTATGTTTCAGTAGTGACAGTTCTTAATGTTCCAGACTGATTTTCAGACTTTGGGACACATTTACTTCAAATCAATGGGATCTAACTGCTCACCATGTGGCCATGAGGGACAGGGATGCAGGGGTGTGGCTAAAATAAGGCTCTGTCCATGGACTAAAACTCTTTGTGTACTCTCGACTCTTCAGTAGAGCTACCTGGCTTTTCACTGTACAGAGCAGACACCTCTTTCTCCCACTGTGAAGCCCTCCAGGCATATTGGCTTTGCAAGCCACAGCTGATGCTAGAGCTTTCATGACCTCACCACCCGCAGGAAAGCATCCAATGTCAAGCTATCACGGGCTGCTGCCGAAAACTCTGAGAAGGCTACACCAAGTTTTCTACATTGAAGGCGAGTGGGCCTAGCTTCTCTCAATGCTGGTGCTCTCTCTGATGGAGTTTCTCTTTATGTTGGGCGAGGGCGGCCTGGAAAACATAATTCCAACACCTGATTGTCCTGTCAACAGCTGCAGTTTGGCTGTTTCTGCAGCTAACCTGCACTTATTATCTTATGCCATTTTCAGGGGAGCAAACTCTCAGCTTCTCCCGCCAGTCCTGACACCACTGTAGCGCGGGCCATTCTCAGAAAAAACTCCAAGTGCTTGTCCATAATGCGGCTTTACTTAGAACTCGGACTGGAGACTGGAGAACACACGGCAAAGGATCTGAACCCATTCCTCCATACAGAACCTCTCCAGATCCCTCCGATTCTGAGCTCCAAACTGTAGACTTCAGCTCATCCCACAAGTTTTCTATGGGGTTTAGGTCAGGGGGCTGGGGTGGCTATGGCAAAACCTTAATTCTGTGGTCAGTGACCCATTTTTTGTTGATTTTGAGGTGTGTTTTGGATAATTGTCCTGCCAGAAGATCCAACTATGGCCCAGTTTAAGCTTGCTGGCTGTGGTTATTTATATAGGTGATGTTTGATTGGTTTGGGAGACATTTTGACCCCAAGACCTAACTAATGAATGTAATTTCCTTACCTGTGATCCTTGGACATTCTTTGTCCACTCTAACCACCCTCATCACTGTGTATGGGGTCAGTGTAGACATACATCCTCTTCCCAGCAGATTCTTAACATCTCCAGTTGTTTTGAATTTCTTAATTATTGCCCCTGAAGTTCAGGACCCTGAAGTTCAGTTTTTCTCCCCAGAAAAAAATGAGTGATTTTTAAAAAATAGTACATTGAGACTAAAAGCTCTTAGACTCATCAGTGTAGAATGATCCAGTACATTGTATCAAATGCAGTTTAGTTAAAACTGTACTGCTCTGCTGAGACTTTTCCTTATTTGCCTTATTTGTTAAAAATCTGTTATTTTAAGTTACAAGATCAAATCTGATAGAAATCTTATTTTGAGACCCCTCATCAACAACAATCATAAACAGAGATCATTCTAAAAACCATCATTTTTGTTCTGTCTGCTAAAAGGCTCTATTGGCTCATAAGGTTTCACGTTGGTGTGTCATGCTTGGACTTTGTAATTTGTAGACAGTCCCCAGTCAGCTTTCAGCAGTTTCAGCAGTTCATTAGAAATCAATGTGGTCTACAATTTAAAAAGGTATTGATTCCACATTAAAACTCAGTGGGAGCCGATTGTCTTAGTTACAAATAATGATCATTTACACATTTCACCATTCTGTACATTACATGTCCATTACTACCTAACCCAGGTATTCAGCAGGGTGAGAGCTGCATCTCCAGATCTGTGGCCAGGTCTATATGTAAACCGAGTCAATACAATTGCCAACAGATCATTTTAAATAGGTAACTATGACCCTCTCCATACACCTATACAAACACTGGTCAGTGTAACAGGTCCATGATGATTTAGCTGGGAAGCCATACAGTGTGTCCCAATTCAGGGGCTGTGTCCTTCAGAAGCTGCATTTGAAGGCCGATTGAGTCACAGCGGCGCGACTAAGCTGTCCCATTTTGAAGCCTCCTACATATGTGGCTGAGAAATATGTCCTTCTTTTCGATGGCAACAAAGGATCCAATGGGTCGATCCTTCACCAGCCAACATTTCCCGAGGTTCACTGCACGCCGGTGAGGATTCGAGAACTTGGCAGCAGCAACAGAGAAGCGAACGGCGGCTAAAGAGACACTTTTAAATATAAGTTAAATACATATAAATATAAGTATTGGGTACTGAGGCGAACGGCTAATGATACAAATGTAAAACAAAAAAAAAAATCAGTAGTCTCATCAGTAGTCGGCGGTGAAGAATCTCCAGCTCTAATAAATGAAAAAAATTAACAAATAAGATCAAAGTTTCTGTCTCTTTCTTTAAAGAGCTTTAAAAGAACTTGACCGGAGTGGCATTTTGTAATGCAGCCATAAGGGCGGGAACAGCTGTGCTATTAGTGTGCAATAATTTAGAATCTAATATGAACAAAAGCAACAAATTTTGTATTTGCAGCACAGTTTTGAAATTGTGTTCACTGTTAATTAATGTTTATTATGTTTGTCTATGTGCGTGTGTGCGTGTGTGTGTGTGTGTGTGCAAGTAAGAGTTACAAATGTAATAATTTAATAAAATGCAAATATTTTAATGCTTTCTCAATATATGTTTAAAATTATGTAAAGAAATAAAATAAAAAACAATATACAACGCATAAAAATGGTTTATACATTTGAACAATTACAACAATTCATATATTAAATCTTTATTTTCTAAATTTCTTTCATTTCTAAATTTAACTATTTATTTCTTTGTCTGAGCGGAGATGATCAAATCAAAGTAAATGAAACTGCCTCAGTACTAAAGAAAATACAGTGTAAAGAGAACATAAGCTAATCTCCCATTAACAGAGAGAGAGAATTTAACCACACAGTCGACTTTAGGCTGAAATTTCAAACATTTCAAACAACATTCGCGCATCAATTTTGTCCATGGCCCGCTTTACCCACCTAAAGCCGGGGTCAACACACACCCTAGCATTGTTCTTCTTGACCATAAGCTAGAAGGAAAAAAATGTCAAAGGTGATAAGGTGATAATCCTGTAAGATATATATGATATGTATGATAAAATTGAGATTAAAGTTCAGTAAACTTCTGTTGCAAAAGATCAGGGGGTGAAAACTTACATCACTCCAGCTCTGCTACAGTCAGATCTCGTTTTTTCATACTTGGGATTGGTCTGGTATAGAAACTGAAACAGCATGGCGGTGGTGCTTTTTGATCTGTGTGAACAGAGTAATGATAAGATTCATCATCATCATCATAAAACTTTGCTTTAATGAAATTCAGTTTGCCTAAATATTGAAGGATCAGGTGAACAATAGTTAAATAGTATATAACATATTTACATTGTTTAACAATAACTCTATCTATATTTTGTTCAAGGTGTTTTTGTATTAAATTAAAAAATTCTCAGTAGATTATTATAAAAAGCAAACAAGTGAAGTGTTAAATCAACACTTTGAGGCAGAAAATTTTTGATAAGATAAACAACAAAAAGCACAGAATCTGTTCAAACACAATATTAAATAAGTGTGAGAAGTGTTATATTTCAGTCGCTCTGAGATTTTCAGCCAGAGAATTCCCAAACTTATTAATAACATTGAATAAAAGCCTCATTTCTAAACTTATATCAGTTAAACTGTAGGAATTCTGAGACAATCACAGGTTAATCGCATCTAGATTATTAAATGAGTCTATAGATTTGTAGGCATCATGCGCTAAGGACAGATATACCTGGGTGTCATCTGCATACTGATAAAAGCAATTAATTGCAAAATAAAGCAAAAATTATTAAAAAAAGAAAAAAAGGCCCTGGAATAAAAAGGGAATTCCATTGACTTCCATTCAGATTGGTTTAGTTTTGAGAAGATTGTAATCTAAAATGTATATTTAAAATCCAATCATGGTGGAGAGATTAAAAAAAACATTCCACACAGAAATTTTAACATTTCAGATTTTCCACTATTTTCCATCATCAACATTCCATATAAACTCAGAAGACTCGTGTAGGTTCACTGGTGGTTCTGGATAGTAAATAAAATGTCTGTATTTGTGTTGTAGTCATGGCGACCCCTGGTTCCTATCACCACCACTGTAAAGACCATTTCACACCAAACCACTCTGAATCTCTCTGATCACATCTCAACGATCAGATTTGAAAGAGAATGGACAATTTATGTGTTTGCTTTATGGCATGTGTCTATTAGCTAGCAACTTCAGTTAACCTAGCTGTCAACCCACAGCCTTCAGTTTACACCTACAAGATACGGCTGCAGTTTTGGAGGTAAACGACCACATAAGGCTGTGATTCAGGAAATTTAGTCTATTACAACTTCACAATAAACTCACTGCACAGTAATTCTGTCAAAAAAGTAACTAAATTAGTCAAGTAGTTTTTGAATAGACTACTTGTTTTTTTTTTTACTTTTACATTTTTATGACAATAACAGTACTTAAGTAAGGATTTTCAGTATTCTTTCCAGCCCTGTAAAATTATCACAACATAAATAATACATTCCAATTGCAAAGGCTGCTACTGAAATCAACTGTAAACTTTTATCTGCTTGTAGGTGAAATAATGAGGGAAGACCACATGCCTGGCCAGCTGAGCAGCCAACTGTCCAAATTTTTTGAAGCCCCTAAGAAGGGGGGTGGTTCCTTCAGAGTTCAACCGATTTGGAGGCAAGTCCCCTCAAATCAAATTTGAAAGCTCATATAAACTATTCAATTTTAACTCCAGTGTAGACAGCTGACATAACAATAACTTTGTCTACATCACAATGTTTATGGATCTGACTGTATGAAAGAGGCTCAAATCAGAATTGAAACATTTGGATTGTGTGTTTTTTACTGTTTACACTACAACTCAAAGACAAATCTGTGTCACATGTGAAGACTTTTACCTGCAGTGTGAATAGAGTCTATGTGTTCTTTTACACCTAGTTTATTTGTTAACGTGCAAGAGGATGACCAACACAAACTGTGCAGCAGCAGATGAGCTATCGTCTCTGACTTTACATCTACAAGGTGGACTGACAAGGTAGGAGTGTCTAATAGAGTGGACAGTGAGTGGACACAGTGTTTAAAAACTCCAGCAGCACTGCTGTGTCTGATCCACTCAGACCAGCACAACACACACTAACACACCACCACCACATCAGTGTTACTGCAGTGCTGAGAATGACTCACACCCAAATAGTACCTGCTCTGTGAGGGTCCATGGGGGTCCTGACCACTGAAGAACAGGGTAAAAGGGGGCTAACAAAGTATGCAGATACAGATGGACTACAGTCTGTAACTGTAGAACTACAAAGTGCACCTATACAGTAAGTGGAGCTGATAAAATGGACGATGAGTGTAGAAACAAGGTCACAATGTTATGCCTGATCAGTGTATGTATATATTACAGAGCTGAAATCATGCTCTGATGTTGATTTCCCTAGTTTGGTGCGGACCATTACAAAAAAGCGAGTCAACTAAACCACAGTTCACTTGTAAATGAACCGAGACTTGCTGTCCAGCAAGTCTTCCTGTCCTGACACGTAAAAAATTTTAATAAATAAAACAATTTCAAGTAGCAAATTATATAGTCACAACAGATACAATCATTCAGGGGTTACACAGGATAATCTGTGGTATGAAAGAGCCAAAAACCTGAGGATGGACTTTAACTTACTGTTTCCCATCACACAGGACTGAAGGTAGAGGATGATCATCAGACCCAGGAGGAGAGAACGAGGACAGACGCTCATGTCTGCAGCTTCAGCTCCAGGAGATGATGATCAATGATCTGAACTGAACTGTAAAGAGGAAAATACCATCTGACCCTCAGCCTTTAATCTGAGCCAAATGTCTCTGCACTGACAAAGGCACAGTACTGATAAACAAACAGACAAAAGGAGCACTAATAGCACCCTCTACTGGCACCCTTGGTAAGGGTGATCCTTAGTAGGGATAAAGAGAGGCTGAAAAAATAATCATGTAGAAATGACAGTTTTTACATTTTAAATGTTACAAGTTGAACAAAAATAAAATGCAGGAAAATGCAGGATGTGGCTCCTGCCAAAGTTATTACAGGCCTACACTACCCCCATTTTTTCCTACTGAGGACGGAAAAGAGAGATGAGAAAACACTGGAGAGTCACTTTCACAGCTCACAGTCTAACGGTTCATTATTTACAGCAGTTCAATAATTATAACTTAAGTTCTGTATCAGACTCACAATCACATGTTTAAATGCTGTGAAATCAGCTGGTTTATGGACAGAACTGAACAGAAGCTTCTCAAACTTCTCTAAACAAACACCACACAGTCAGATCCAGACCCTCACACTGCACACAGAGTTATATAACACACTGATACACAGATAAACAGGATCATAAATCAGCTACAGAGATTAAACAACAGAGAGATAAACATACAGATATAGTTGAGAGTATTTGTGAGTAGCTGTCACTCTTATCATGACAATCTCTGCCAACAGTGACAGTTTATGAAAAAATAACGGTCATAACTTTACACAGAGAATGTAATGATGCTTGTGCACATCTGCTGAATATATCTAGAACCCTTTCAGAGAGGATTAAAGCACAGATGACCTTTAGAAAGTTATATGTTTGCTGGATACTGAGCAAAACTTACCTTCACAAAGAGTTCAACAGGCCTTCACAGTTTAATGTTGGCAAATATAAACATGGGAGCCATCTAGAGGCAGGAATTCATAACTGCACCCATATTATTAGTTTCTGTATATCTTCTTATGACCTCAAGGAAAACTTGTGGCTATTGTATAGGCAGTGTTTATGCAACAAGATTATGGTTTAGTTCTGACAAACCACAGACTAACATAGCTCACTCAGAAAAATCATAATAATATCAGTGACATCAGTGAAATTACATTAGCTTCATCTGCGTTAAACTATATCTGTTCAACTATATTAGTCTGTATGTGGCACTTTAATTTCTCACTGTCATCACTACAGAACTTACCTTAGATACCTTGGTTTCAAACTAGTTACAGAATATTTCATAGTAAATGCGGAATCATATTTAGTAGTCAATGAATAATTCATAGAAGATACTAAATCATTTCATTGTAGTAACAGTTACTGAATAATTTATTGTAAATACTAAATAATTTATAGTAGATAAGGAATAACAGTACATGATAAATAATTTTAGAATAAGTAGATACTATTGGTTAGGGAAAAATAATAGCAGTTAAAAATAATACTAAAAAATAGCAAGGAATTGAATTGCAACTGCATATTACATTTTATGTGTGAATCATTGTTGTCCTTAGAGTATTATTTCCCATAGTAATTACTGAATAATTCATAGCAGATACTGATTCATTTATAGTAGATACTGAATAATTAATAGGAGGTACTAAATAATTCATAGTAGATACTGAATATTTTATTGTAGATGTTGGGCTGAGCAACCTGGACTGAGCTGCTGTTCATTCCTGGAACTACAGATCCTCAGGTCTACAGCTACTTGCTCCTGGCTGGTCTTCCTATCTGTGAAGGGAAATCTTAATGCTTCAGCAGACCAAGATATTTGGTACAATTCTATGCTTCCAACTTTGTGGGAACGGTTTCGGGAAGAACCTTGTCTGTTCCAGCATGACTGAGGCACAGTGCACAAAGCAGCTCCATAAAGGCCTGGCTGGGTGAGTTTGGTGTGGAAGAACTTGACTGGCCCTCACAGAGCCCTAACCTCAACCCCATCAAACACCTTTGGGATGAACTAGAACAGAGATTATGAGCCAGACCCTCTCGTCCAACATCAGTGTCTGACCTCACAAATGCTCTTCTGATTGAATGGACACAAAAATCCCACAGACACTCCAAAATCTTGTAGCTTCCCAGAAGAGTGGAAGCTGTTACAGCTGCAAAGGGGACCAACTCCATTATAATGCCTATGGATTTAGAATGGGATGTCATGAAATCTCCTGTAGGTGTAATGTGTAGGTGTCCCAGTACTTTTATCCATGTAGTGTATTATGTATTCTGTGTGCCTTAATTATCATCAATAATTATGATTTTTGTCATTATAGTATCTTTCAGCCCCATTTTTTCTCCAAACCAGAACACAGAACTTTAAATCACAGCCCTAATGTTACTGCCATAGCATGCTCCTTCTAGTGTTCTAGTGCTTACTTATCTCCCAATAACACTGAAGTTCCCCAAAGAACTGTTTATAATGATGTGAGATCTCTGGATGCTGTTAACAGCCTGGAGTCTATCTGTCCTCAGTAGAGCAGCTGTACTTTACTGTAGTCCACTTTATAGGGTGACTGGAATTCACCTATACAGGAGGAGCCTTCCAGTTGCCCTTATAGTACTTCGCGAAGTGTACTGCACAGGTTTATAGATATTTTAAGGGTGATTCTAAACCACAGGGAATGAAAATGTTCCATTGGAATGGAACTTCAAACTGCACAGGAAGTAGTGAACAACAGTTTATCAAGTCAAGTCAAGACACAGTTTATTTATATAGCGGTTTTTACAACAAGCATTGTCACAAAGCAGCTTTACAGAAAAATCTGGGCCCGATCCCCCATGAGCATCGCCAGTGAAGACAGTGGCAAGGAGAAACTCCCTAAGAGCAAGAGGAAGAAACCCTGAGAAGAACCAAGACTCGAAAAGGGAAGCTGTCCTCCTCTGGTCGACACCAAAACAATAACGTGAGCAAAATGATCTTTTGTTTACCATAATAAAGCCAAAAGATCAGTTTGTACGAAATTCGGCAGACATCTCTTTTGGAGATCCACATCTATTATAAATGGAGGACATTCTAAAAACTTTTACATCATTTGTGATCTACTGGCTCCATAATGGCACATAGTGCTTGGACCCCAACGATTGCCACTTGCAATGTAATTTATAGAACACGTGTGTCAGGCTTCAGTCCTTGTGGGCCAAAACACTACAGACTTCAGCACACTGCCTCATTAAAAACACCTGACTCAAAAGGTGAACCCATCCTCCTCTGGTCGACACTGGATAGCAAACAATAACACGAGCAAAATGAACAGAGAATAAGGTTTTGACGTTAGTATAAGACATGGAGAAGGGTAAAGCAGGTGAAGCAGTGTCTATGATTAAATAGTTCGAGTCTGTGCAGGAGCTTTATGAGGAGAGTCAGTTCATGCAGGTGAGGTTTGCACAAATTCACAGAAAGCTGCAGGAAAGTTTACCCACCAGTCACTGCATATCTCTTGAAGATGTGTGTTGCTTGGTGTTTAATTATAACGCTGCAGGACGTTCCGAAGGAAAGAAATTATTGACTGTAACTGACATCCCGTCCTCAAGTGTACAGGGAATAAAACGCTACTGCTTAGGGACCCTGTGGAATGGAATGTAGCTAGGAAGCGTAATCTACTTCAATGAAGTACAGTCTGTGTTGTCATGGATACCAGATGTCATAATTGGGGTATGCCATCACTAACAGCTTGTTCTACATTTACAGGGATGTTGGAATTCAGAATATCTGTGTCGTGGTTCTAATTCTGCTGCAGGGTCTTTATCTTTGCTCACAGGTCTTCATGTTGAGGACTGTTTGTTTTCTGTATACTGTACACTGTACTGGACAATGTGATGTAAAGTTAGCTTGTCAAGGGATCACGGTTGGGAGGGTTACTTTAAAATGTATTCCAGGACAGATTATTGACTACTTGTTAAAAATGTAATCTGTAATTTGATCCAAAGGATTACTATATTAAATGAATATTATCTGATTAATGATGTGCAAATCATGTAAACCCTATATTTCATTGAAAACCATACAAAGGCAACATATCAAATGTTGAAACTGAGAAATTGTATATATTTTTTTTTTTAAATATGTGTCCATTTTGAATTTGATGCCACAAAAAGTTGGGACAGGGGCAACAAAAGGCTGGTAAAGAAAAAGTCGGGAATCAATGAATCAATGTTTTCCATGGCCCGCTTCACCCATTTAAGGGTGGTTAATTGGGAACAGGTCAGTAACATGATTGGTTATAAAAAGAGCATCTCAGAGAGGCTGAATCTTTCAGAAGTAAAGATGAGGAGGGACTCACCACTCTGTGAAAGACTGCATGATCAAATAGTGCAACAATTGAAGTATTAGATTGTATTGAAATATTGAAGAATAATGTTTCTCAACTTAAAATAGCAAAGAACTTTTGCTTTTCATCGTCTAGAGTACATAATATCATTAAATGATTCAGAGAATCTGGAGAAATCTCTGTATGCAAGGGACAAGACCAAAAACCAGTATTTGCTGGCTGTGAACTTTGGACCCTCAGGCAGCACTGCATTAAAAACAGACATGATTCTGTAGTGGAAATCACTGCATGGGCTCAGAAACACTTCTGAAAACCACTGTCTATGAACACAGTTCATCACTGCATCCACAAATGGAGTTAAACTCTAAAATGCAAAGAAGAAACTGTACATAAGTAGGATCCAGAAATGCTTCCACCTTCTCTGGGCCCGAGCTCATTTAAAATGGACTGAGGTGGAGTGAAAAAGTGTCCTGTGGTCCGACAAATCAACATTTTAAATTCTATTTGAAAATCATGGATGCTATGTCCACCGAGCTAAAGACCACTCAGCTTGTTATCAGTGCAACATTCAAAAGCCAGTATTCATGATGGTATAGGGGGGCATTAATGCACATGGAATGGGTGACCTGCACATCTGTGAAGGGATCTTTGATGCTGAATGATATATACATGTTTTGGCAACATGTGCTGCCATCCAGACGACGTCTTTTTCAGGGAAGGCCTTGATTATTTCAGTAAGTGTCACGCTTCCTGGTTCTCATTCGGACTCTCAGACCATCAAGGACTCCACTTCCCAGAATCCTTCAGTCAGTCATGAGACTCTTCCAGCCAATCACAAACCACCCAATAGATCACAGTCACCTGAATACTAATCATCATCACCTGTTTTACTCTGTATATATACCGGTCTGTTTGAAACTTGTCTTTGCGAAGTATTGCCCTTACTTAGTCTGTGCATACCAAGCCATTTGTTTTTCTGATTGCTGCTCCTCGCTTGTTTTTCCGTTTTCGATTTTCACTTCTGTCTTGGCTTTGTTGTTTTGGTGTATGTGCTTTTTCTGGTTACGACCGTCGCCTGTTTTTTCGACTTCGCTTTCGCCTATGCCCCTGTATTTTTACTGCTTATTCTGGTTATTGACCTGGTCTGGTGTTAACCCTGTTTACTCCCGTCTGAATAAATCTTCCGGATTAACTTTTATCCACGTGTGTCTGATCTGCAAACCCAGCGTTACAGTAAGACAATGACAAACCACATTCTGTATGTATTACAACAGCATTGCTCCATATTAAAAGAGTCTGGGTGCTAATCTGGCCTGCTGGTGATGAGACACAGTGAACATGCCCCTGTCCCAACTTTTTTGGAACGTGTTGTTGGCATCAAATTCAAAATAGGCATATATTTTTCAAAAAACAATACAATTTATCAGTTTCAACACTGTTGTCTTTGTTGTATTTTCCTTTAAAAATATGGTTTACATGATTTGCACAGGGCGGCACGGTGGCACAGTGGGTAGTGCTGTCGCCTCACAGCAAGAATGGCCTGGGTTTGATTCCTGGCCAGGTGACCAGGGTCATTTCTGTGTGGAGTTTGTCTGTTCTCCCTGTGTCTGCGTGGGTTTCCTCCGGGTACTCCGGTTTCCTCCCACAGTCCAAAAACATGCAGTCAGGCTGATTGGACATGCTAAATTGCCCCTAGGTGTGAATGTGTATGTCTGTTTGTCTGCCCTGCGATGGACTGGCGACCTGTCCAGGGTGTATCCTGCCTTCCGCCCAATGACAGCTGGGATAGGCTCCAGCACCCCACCGCGACCCAGAAGGATAAGCGGTTTAGATGATGGATGGATGGATGGATGGATGATTTGCACATCATTGCATTCTATTTTTTTATTTACATTCTTCACAACTTTTTTGGAAATGGGGTTGTAAATTGTCATTATAAGACATGACAGAAGAGGGATATAATGATCAACTATTCATTATAACCTGGTAAAAATATATACTTTGCTTATAACACTAAAAGCAACATATAAATTTTCCTATATCAACTTACAGCAGCCAAGCAAAGCAATGTAAAAACATTCTAAGAGGGAAACAAACTGAGAGGATGCTACATTCAAATTTGGCAGAACCAGATAGGCTCAGTTGGGTCAGGTCTCAAGGTCTTTTGTACAGGTTGAGTTTGGGCTTCAGTTTCACGTCCATGTGGAACCATTGTTGGGTCCGGTCTTGAGGTCTTTTGTACAGGTTGGGTTTGGGCTTCAGTTTCACGTCCATGTGGAACTGTTGTTGGGTCCGGTCTCATGGTCTTTTGTACAGGTTGGGTTTGGGCTTCAGTTTCACGTCCATGCTGTACTGTTGTTGGGTCAGGTCTCAAGGCTTTGGGTTCAGTCCAGGTTCTGGCTTTAGTTTTATGTCCATTAGGTTCTGGGATTCTTTTCAAAAGTCGGGAATCAATGTTTCCCATGGCCCGCTTCACCCATTTAAGGGCGGGGTTTACACACATCTCACCTCTATTTTTGGTGGTGAAACTGCAGTGAAGGAAACATCGGTATCAGTGATTAACTGTGATTTATAGAAACAAATGTTGGGCTAGTAGACCTGATGGATAGTCCTATTCAGATTTGCCTTATACAAATAAAATTAAAGTTCAGTTAAAGTGACCATTCAGGGGAGTGACAGGCCTAAGTGATAACCAGTGTAATAGCAGCAATAAAAAGGAAATACAATATTAACAAAGCAATGAGGTGGTTAAACTTACATGACACCTGGTTTTGAACAGCCGGTTCTCTTTTCTTCATATTTTGTAATGGCAGCCACAGGGATTGGCTCGTCAAAGAAACTGAAACAGCATTTCTTTGATATATCTATAAAAAATGAATACATAAAAAATAATAATTAAAAACGATCTCTGTGGAAGTTCAGTTAGGCTTAACATAAAAGGATGTAATAAAGAGTGAACAGGTGTTATTGTGAAATGAACTGTAGATGACAGTGAAAGTGAATGTAATGATGCTACAACAGGTGTGATACTTTCTAAGTTTCCTCTTAAAGGCACAGTACACAATTCTCGAGAACAATTGTTGATATTTGAACTCAACAGCAAAACAAATACACCCCTCCCTTCAGCCCTCCTTCAGAAGCTCCGCCCCCCAAATTCATGGACGCATATCACTGAGGTGAAAGACATAATGTTGCCCACCTGTCAAGCAGGAGCGACCTCCTACTCTGTTTTCATGCCTTTTAACTCTTGATGAAGCTGAAGTCAGCTTCTTATTCACCAGCTTTTTGTTTGAGTTTCCAGCTCCACCTTAAATAGTGAAGCAGTTAGGCTAAATTTAAGCCTCAGCTTCTTGTTCAAATTTTCCTGTTCCACTTTAAATGGTGCAGGAGTTACTGTATGATAGAAGGTGGAACAGGAAAATGCGAATAGGAGGCTAACTTAAGCATCGGCAGCTCTTGGAGGTCTCTCCACCACTGAAACGCCCTTGTCTAAATGAAGAACTTGTCTTTCTCCATCTTTGTTCTACAGATCTTCTCTATATCTCAGCCAGCTCTCCTTCTTGTCCTGTGCACAAGGATGAATGGCCCCTGTTTCTGGCTTTAACTGTTTGTTTCACATTTACAGAGCCAGGGCTATATACCAACATCGCACACAAAACAGAGAGCTAGTGGACCAAGAGGGGATATTCACTGAATTTGACAGAAAGTGTGTTGTATTGAAATTGTGTACTGTGCTTTCAATACTGTGAATAAAGCTGCAGTCTGTTACAGTCTATTAGTTCATACACATACATTATAATACAGTCCGAGTAAAGCTGGAGTTACACTACATGACTTTTACCCCAATTTTTGCCCCAATTCTCAGTCTGTGCTGGTCGGCTCTGGTCTGCAGATTTTTGGGTCAGTTGGAGAGAGAGTTGTGTTTGAGGGGCGCTGACTCAAATTTTTGGCCTCCTGATCACATTTCAGTCCAGTCAGAGTATATCAGACATGTTTGATTTTTTCAACCCGACTCTGGGTGTGATTCACTGTAAATTGGTCGATGACTCAATCTGAACAGACTCCTACAACAGGCAATGAAAACTGAGACTGCGAAAGATGAAAATACAGCAAGTGAACAAAGAAAAATGGAGAAAAGTCCCTCACATGTGGAGCGAAGCTTTTTAATGAGCTGAATTCAATCAAGTTTATGAACAATTAAAACTCTAAAAAATCCCACGCTGATCGCATTTTTATATCCATGTTTACCTGCTGCTTCTTTACTGCATTACTGCAGAGAAAACAGCAACAGCAGCTCCACATTTGTTTATTTGGATCTCCTAGTAACGGGGGAACGCGCGAGTTCACAGGATTTTGCACGAGTTCGCGCAAGTTTGCGCAAGTTCATTGAGTTCTGTTTGGCTCAGCAACAGCTTAAAAGTTGTGTAGTGTATAATCTCTAATCGTTTAGTGTGGATCCCCAATATTTGAGTCGCTCAAAAAAATCTGCAA
The DNA here is from genome assembly GCF_904425465.1 of Colossoma macropomum. NCBI lineage: Eukaryota > Metazoa > Chordata > Actinopteri > Characiformes > Serrasalmidae > Colossoma > Colossoma macropomum. Next base: position 57,544 of record NW_023494847.1, on the reverse strand, counting down.
AAAACAAGTCAGATGGTGTGAAACACCCTTTTAGAATCTGTTAAAAGTCGTGTAGTGACCCAAGACTTAATAAAAAAAAAACACGTGCCCTGTTATTCACACTCGAGTCATATTGGAACAGTGGCTGAATCAAACAACTGACTGTACCAAAGAATAATGACAGCTTCTAAACACAGTTATTGATGAACATAAACTTCAGAATGAATGTTAACGTACTGACCCACTGCACAGGACTGAAGGTAGAGGATGATCAGCAGAACCAGGAGGAGAGAACGAGGACAGAAGCTCATGACTGCGGCTTCAGCTCCAGGAGATGATGACCAGTGATCTGTATTTTCATTTGATAGTATTTTAAGTACAGAAGTTTCCTCTAAACATCAGCTTATCTGTGGCTCAGACAAATGTAAGGAAATAGCTAAAATAAAAAAGAGTGGTGAAAAAGGTGAGAGGTGAGAAAGACAAAACACCCTGCTTCCACAGGAAACGCTGCTGTGGTTATCAGCTTAAATGATGCTAATAGTGCACAGATGAACAGCATGAGTCACTGCAGAGAACTGGACAAGGCCAGGCAAGGCAAGTTTATTTATAGAGCACATTTCACGCACACAGGCAGTTCAATGGGCTAAACGTTAAGGAACATCAAAAGAAAAATAAAGACAATGTGCTTTAGGTTGAAAAAATTAAAATAGGCAGTGTTGCTTGAGTCTTATCTAGCAACCTGAGCCAGGAAGATCACCTGTAAGATATCATTCAATGCATGGAATAACATTTAACCTCCAGGAGAGCTGATTAAGGTAACATTACATTGCAGGTACATTTTTCGTTCATTAAGGTAAAAACTGTGTAGGTAGGATCTGTAGAGTAGGATCTACTGGAGTCTTTTCCAGCACCCTGAGTGAGGAAGATCATTGAGTTGTAACAAGATTATACTTTGAGGCAATACACAAAACCTCTAATATATTGATCAGTCTTTGGGAAAACAGTGTTAGCATTTAACCTTCAACAGAGTCAATTAAACCTAGGATGAACCAATGCACTCCTGGATCTTTGAGATTACTGGCAGACAGAACCATCCATTCCATTAGAATGTTATTAATGAACAAATGTCTATTTGATGTGATGTGTTGGCTCGCATGGCATTATGACCTAAAACTAATGAGGCCTGCATGTTCAATTCCAGAAATGTCAGTGTAGCTCCCTAGAGTCACTAAAGGAGACTGTATCAGCAGCATGAAGAAGAACCACTGAAAGGCGCAGAAACACTTTAAGAGCATGAGAAAGAACTATTCAAAAGGAAAAAGACTCAAGGAAAAACATCCTAAGAGCAGGAAGAAGAACCACTGATAGGAACAAAGTTGCAAAAAGACAAATTCCCTAATAAAATTAAGAAGAACCACTGAGAACATTCAAAGGGAAGTATGTCCTAGGAGCATGAGGAAGATACATTGAGATGAGCCAGATACAAAAAGAAAAACTCCCTAAGAGCATGTAGAAGAACCACTGTTAAGAGCCTCAAAATGGGAACCCATTCTTCTCTGGGCCACACTGGTAAGTGCAGTTAGAATACCAGTAGGACAAGTTTTTAAGACAGATTAACCGAAGGCTGGAAATATGAGAACACAGAATGGTAGGTATAAAATATGGTAAGGTAAGAAGTTCAGTATGAGTATAAGTTAGGATTACAACATCTAAAAACAGGTTAGGACTCCCTGCAGGGGGTGCAGCCATGAGGTTCATTACAAATCATGATAGAAGTAGAATACTGTAACCATCATGCTCAGCACTGCCGCCAGCACACTCTCCTTTTAACCTCGACCTCTCTGGGAGCAGCTGTCTGACCAACCACGCTGAGGGCACCTGAAGCGTCGCTGTAGGGCAGTGGTCAAAGTTACTAGGTTATCATACGGTCTGGTTTCCTTTTCTGTCTTCCTCAGTCAGACATGTCACTCCTGGCTGGCTGGCTGGACCTGTTAGGGAGAGGGCAGGCATAGCGCTCAGTATCCCCTTCCTCCAGGCTAGGATTTCCTCGCCATCTGCCTTCAGGTGTGATGATGCACTACTTGGTTTCTTCAAATTTCCCTGCCATATCCCACTTCTGACACCAGTGTAGCAGTGTGAAAAAGATTTTTATTATGGACTTGTCAGCCAAGTGAAGCATATTAAAAATAATTTCAAATTTTGCAGAACCTGTTGGGCTCATGGAGTCAGGTCTGGAGGTCTCGGGTACAGGACGGGTTCGGGTTTCAGTTTCACATTCATGTCTAACTGTAGTCGACTCAGGTTTAGAGGACTTGGGTTCAGGTTGGGTTCGGACTTTGGTATCATGTCCAACTTTGGTTGGGTCAGGACTCATGGTCTCTGGTGCAGGTTGGGCTTCAGTTTTATGGTTGTGTGGATCTGTAGCTGGATCAGGTCTCAAGGTCGCAGATACAGGCTTGGTTTTGATTTTAACTGCATGCTCGTGCAGCTCACTGGAACTTTCCAAACGTCTCTGGTCAATTGTCTGCATAATCTGCTTCACCCACATAAGTCTGGGGTCTGCACACTTTTGTCGACCTGTCAAGGTGGTAAAACTGTGGTAAAGAAAAGTTTCAATGTTTAAGATTCTGACAGATAATTCTATAACAGGATTGCCTGATACAATTAAAATTAAAATTCAGTTAAAGTGCTGTAAGATGGTACATTATGTATAAATGACAACAATCACAGTAATCAGAACAACAGTTAGAAGTGAATATCATTTTTTCCACTGCAATTTTAATAAAAGATGGGGTGGAAACCTACATCACTCCAGCTTTTGGACAGTCATTTGTAGTTTTCTTGTACTCTGTTACTGCTCTTATAGGGATTTGAATCTTAATGAAAGTGTAACAGCATGACAGGTAGTCTGAATCTGTGTGGAAATAATAATAATAATAATAATAATAATAATAATAATAACATTAAATGGTGTGAGTAGGTGATCTACTGAAATAAACTGTAGATGACAGTGTTAGTGAGTGTAATGATGCTACAGCAGGTGAGATCATCTCTAACTTTACTCTTCTTGTTAAAAGCTGGAGTCTGTCTGAATGAGGGAAACAGTATGTGCTAATTTCATACTCATATATGTTAGAATAGTGAGCTGTGCAGTAATTCAACATGTAATTCAATTTACTACAATAAAACCATGAATTCACAATAACAGGTAAGCAAAGCGAAAGAGCCAAAAACTCGAGGGTAAAATTTAACTTACTGCCAGCCATCAAACAGGACTGAGGGTACAGGATGATCAGCAGAACCAGGAGGAAAGGACGAGCACAGACCTTCATTACTACAGCTTCAGCTCCAGGAGGTGATCGTCGATGATCTGGCCCGTACTGTAAGCAGGTGATTTCATCTCTCTCAGACAGGCAGAGATGAAGACAAAGAGAAAGTAAAGCCTTGCTTTCACAAAAAGACCCTCTGTGGTTTAAGAAGAACTAGACAAACTGCCGGAAACATCTCTGTGGTTTTATCACCTAAAGTGAGCCTGATTGTGCCCAGATAAAGAGCACAAGTCATTAGAAGAGAACTTAGCAAGAACTTTAACAAGACCAATAAAAAAGAATCAAACAAAGATGGAAGTCTACAGCTGGTTAATTTGAAAACAAAAAGGAGGTTCTGAAGGGTGTGATGGGTTAATGCAAGAATTGGCAACCCCACATAATGAAAAATATAGCGGTAAAAGTGTTACAAGTCCCTTCTGGCTCCAACTCACATAAGCACTCCATTTCCCAGAATCCTGTGGGAGATCACATGACTGTTGAACTTCCACAATCCACCAATCACCATTCACATCATTCACACTCATCACCTGATACTGATCTGTGGCATCTGCTCTGTTTGTCATGTGACCAGTCTTAGTTTAGTTTATAAACCCGGTCTTAAGGTTAGTTACTTTGCGAGGTGCTGCTTCTCCCAGTAGAACTGCTGAGCGTTTCCAGATTGTTGTTTAGCCTTCTAATGTATTTGACCTTGTTTCTGGATTTTCTGACTTTGCCTATTTGCCTTTGCCCTTTTTGTATCTGGTTGCCTTTGTGTCACACCTTGCTTGCAGGTGAGGGTAGATATGCTCTGAGAAGGTGTCCAGAAATTAACAAAATGTTGAGAAAAAGAAAAATAAACAAACAAAACTATTTACAGAATGTATTATAAACCTTGTGGAAGCAGCAATTTCCCTCAAAATACATTGGCTCAACAATCAACCATCTCCTTAAAAAAAAAAACATATGCCCTCTTATTCACATTCGACTCATATTGGAACAGTGACTGAATCAAACCATCTCCATCACCTAATCTCTGGGCCGATTTGATGACTCTCTGGAGAGCCTACTAGCCTACTATGCTTTCTATGGAGTGGTAATAGAAGAACACCACAAGCTGTTTGGACAAGTTGGACAAGTGTCCTAAGGAAGTAGAACCACTTCTGTACCTGCTTCACCAGAGAGGGTGTTGACAGAGATGGCTCTGTTCACACAGCAGGTAAAAGTGGCCCAAATCCAATCTTTTTCTTCATATGTGATACAGATGTGTGTCTGTGTGAACAGATAAACACACTGAATCTGACATTTTCAATTCTGATTTGAGACGCTTTCATATACGGTACCGAAATCTGATACATATCCGATATACGTCAGTGTGACTCTGAACAGCCAGGTCGGAATTTGTGCAACTTTTATGTCAATCCAACTCGGCAGTCTTCATCACTTCATGCTGCGTAGACCTCATAAACATTTGGGCTGATGTTTCTCTGCTAAAAAAATAGAAGGCACGTATCGCAACCACTCAGGGTCTGAAGAGATTTTGAAAGAAATGACTGAACGCAGCCATAGGAGACCAAGGCTGCAGCATCAAGGAGAAGTCTGGAAACAAAGTTTAAAGAATCCGAGGACACGAACCAAAGAAGTGACCGTGGCTGAATAACATGCCTTTTTTACGGCTCGAAACACATTCTGGGTGATGAGCCCAGCTGTCAAAAAAATCTGATTTGCTGAGAAAATCAGATTTGGGCCACTCTTACCTGCTATGTAAACAAAGCCTAAGAATTTGTATTTTTCTCCATTGATGTAGAGTGAAGCGTGGTCCTCATTCTGTTTCCAGAAGCTGATAATTAGGAAATGTTGAGTGCCAGATAATTAACAGAACACCATTCTGAGAGTCTGCAGGCCTCCTCCCTGTACGCAGACTCGTCGCTATTGTGAAACAGCCCCACCAAGCAGCCACACCATTAAACTACACTTGCACCTGCAGGAAAATGGAGTCCAAAAATATCTTATAATCATAATAAACATAGTGACTGTGTATGTCTGTCTGTCTGCCCTGCAATGGACTGGCGACCTGTCCAGGATGTATCCTGCCTTCCACCCAACGACAGCTGGGATAGGCTCCAGCACCCCACCGTGACCCAGAAGGATAAGCGGTTTAGATGATGGATGGATGGATGGATAATAAACATAATTTCAACTGCACATTATGTAATCTGTATCAGTCCCTTGATTATCCTCAACTTTTCATTTTTGCCATTACAGTATTGCAGCACAACCCAATTCCAGTAAAGTTGGGAGAGAAGGTAAAATGCAAATAAAAACAGAATGCGGTGATTTGTAAATTCACTTTGACCTGTATTCAAATGAAGAGAGTACAGAGACAAGATATTTAATGTTTTACCTTTTAAATTTCATTATGTTTTGTAAATATACACTCATTCTGAAACCGTGGGTTTCAACACTTTCCCAAAAAATTGTGACAGGGCAATTTATGACATAGAAATGTTGTGAAATGTTCCAGAAACATCTTAAACAGGTGATGCAATCATGCAAGGGAGCATCCAGTTATACACTTTACAAATTGTCTCAGAAGAACATTTTCTACTCATTAAAAGTTAACTGTTCGTTAGTCAGGTTGCTTATAGCACTAGCGTTTTTAAATGGACCTGTTATGAAGTGTGTCATCTGCCATTTTCTACGTCCATAAGTGTGATACTTTATCATATGTAAGATAGGCAAGATACTTTAAAACACCTTTCAACATACTGTCCATCACCTCAGGTGCATAGCAGCCAAGGAAAGCATGCCCATGTATGTGTGTGTTTGATGGGGAACTGAGGGTTTTCTAGGTTCATGTTTTAACTTTGGCAAAACCAGTTGGGCTCAGCTGGGTCAGGCCTCATGGTCTCAGGTGTAAGTTGGGTTTGGTCTTCAGTTTCATGTCCATGCAGACCTGTTTCTGGGTCAGATCTTAAATTTTCTGGTGTAGATCGTGTTTGAGCCTCAGTGTCATGTCCATGCAGACCTGTTTCTGGGTCAGATCTTAGGCTTTCTGGTGTAGGTCGGGTTTGAGATTCGGTTTCATGACCGTGCAGATCTGTGGTATTTTCTGAAAGTCGACGATCAATTTCCTCAGTGGCTTCCTGCACCCACCTAAGGCCGGCATCTACACAAATGTGAATGTTTTTCTTGGTCGTAAAACTGAGAAAATAGAGAAAATCTTTGTGTCAGTTGGTAACAGTGATTGACAAAAAAGAAGTCTGAGAGAAAATCCTATTAAATATGTACAGTGCATTTAAAGTTAAGAGTTACATAATGGAGTTATGACATAACTGAAGTTTGAGGAAAGACCACGCTTAAACGTGACCCACAGAAGCCATACTGAACTCCAGCCCAAAATTCCTCAGAGTTCCCCTCCTCTCATTATCTCACTTACCAAGGCGTGGTCTGTATTCACAGAGTAGATCTAAGAGATAACATGAATATCTTTGGCGTCCACATCAGTGAGGATCTCACCTGGTCTCACAACACACACCTCATCATCAGGAAGTCCCAGCAGCGACTGTACTTTCTGAGAAGGCTGAGGAAATCTGGCATACCAGCCAAAATTCTCAGCACCTTCTGCAGGAGTACGATCGAGAGTGTCCTTACCAGCTCCATCACGGTCATACGGTATATATATATATATATATATATAAATATATATATATATATATATATATATAATTTTTTTTCTAAGATTATATTTGGTGAATGGAGGAACAGAATCATTGTACAGTGTAACTGCCTGTTTCTTCTGTGCATATAACAATAAAACTCTCGAATCTTGAAGGGATGAAAACTTACACGACTCCAATGGTCGGACAGTCCATTCTTGTTTTTTTGTACTTCTTAATGGCAGTTAGAGGAATCACTCTGTTGTAGAAACTGAAACAGCAGTCTAGTGGTCGGTTTACACCTGTGTGGGAATTTAAAAAAATGGTAAACAAATTAATTCAATGATTAAAATGAAAGTCAAATAAAATTGAGAGTCTATTAGTAAACTACTAGGTCAGTTTTTGGGGGGCTTTAGCACTTCCCAACAACAGTTATTTAACCCCCCCTTCCCAAACGAATACCATAAGTTGTAAGTCAATCATATCAGACCTCATAAGCTGTAAGCCAATCATATCAGACCTCATCAGCTGTAAGCCAATCATATCAGACCTTGTCCGTTGTAAGGCACTCATATCAGACCTCATGTGTTGTAAGCCAATCATATCAGACCTCATGAGTTGTAAGCCAATCATATCAGACCTCATCAGTTGTAAGGCAGTCATATCAGACCACATAAGTTATGTCAATCATATCAGACCTCATAAGCTGTAAGCCAATCATATCAGACCTCATAAGCTGTAAGCCAATCATATCAGACCTCGTAAGGTGTGAGTCAATCAAATCAGACCTCATCAGTTGTAAGCCAATCATATCAGACCTTGTCCATTGTAAGGCACTCATATCAGACCTCATGTGTTGTAAGTCAATCATATCAGACCTCATAAGTGTAAGGCAATCATATCAGACCTCATATGTTGTAAGCCAATCATATCAGCCCTCATAAGGTGTAAGTCAACCAAATCAGACCTTATAAGCTGTAAGCCTATCATATCAGACCTCGTCAGTTGTAAGGCAATCATATCAGACCTCATTAGCTGTAAGCCAGTCATATCAGACCTCATAAGCTGTAAGCCTATCATATTAGACCTCATTAGCTGTAAGCCAGTCATATCAGACCTCATAAGTTTAAGGCAATCATATCAAACCTGGGGGAGGGTCTCTGGTTTTACCTACTCTGCACAGTAACCTCAGAAGCTGAAGGCCGGATTTTGGCTGAAAGCTCACTAAAAAAAATAACACTAGACCTTATTCAAAAAGAAAAGGTGTTAGGCTAACCCTAGCATTAGCTATCTAGCTGATGAGCCACCTAATTGAACCTCACTTCATATTAGAAGTGTCAATGAGCGAGAGAGATAGAAATAGTCTTATTAAAAGCACTTTTTTATATGTTATGTTTTTATGTTTCTGTTCAATATTTGGGAAACACCAGTATTTGCCATATATTGTTGTTTACAGTAAGTTAATGCTGCTTGATCCGTGCCTGTTGTAAGTGGATAGATAGATTGTTTAAGTCATATTAGTTCTGTGCTTAATACAAACTGCAAAGAGACAAATCTGCTGTGTGCCAATTGGACCAAATAGCTATTTTCGATGCATTTTCTGGCTGTTCCTGCTCTTAATCGTCACGGTGAACAAACATTCTAGGGCCGTTAAAAAATCCTCTAGGGGAACATGCCCTCAGACCCCCCTAACATAGGCCTAGCCCCCTATCCATGAACCTCTAGTGACACCCTTGTACATTAGACTACAGTACAGTAGAAAAAACCAACATCCTGATTTATTCATACTGAGTTTATATTTAAATAGTGATCTGAACAGTAATTGAACATATGCTAGTTTAAGGTTTGACAAAGAGACCATTCACATAGTGTGGAGTCAAAAACTCAATTTGAACCTCAACTTACCATCATCCACTGCGCAGGACTGAAGGAACAGGACGATCATCAGACCCAGGAGGTGAGAAAGAGAATAGATGCTCATGGCTGCAGCTTCAGCTGATGCTTAAGTGCTGTAATTAAGCAAACTGTATTTTGCCTCAGCTTTAGCAGCAAATCAGGCAAAGCTAAGAGCACAGGTTACGTGAAAAATGAGAGATAGAGAAAGAGAAAAAAAGCTCTGCTTCTACAGGAAACGCCTTTGTGGTTATCACCTGAGGCCTAACTCTGCACAGATGAATGATTTTCAAAGCCTGAACCAGGTAATAAAGGAAATCACACAAAAAAATAAAAGCAAAAATCTACAACTTGATTTGTAAAATCTTGTACATTCTTAATTTGCACGCTGCCCAATATTCATCATAACATGCAATGTGTGGACGGCTGTGCCAACATCTCAATTTAAATACTCAGTAAAAAGTAATTAAATGCACTTAATGTTTAAACCTGATGGGGGTCGGTGTAAATTATGGCCTTTCCTAGTTGATTGAGATCAGCAGTGTGTTTCTACTGGTAGAACACCTTGTCAAAAGTGTTACTAAGTGTGTTAACTTTCTCAACCTCACATCCTGACAGACTGTGGTGTTTCTGGGCCTTTATGTTACTGGATGCTCATTTGCATACCCACAACCCCCTGCAGCTGCCAGCTCTTTTGACTACTTATATTTTACACTTCAAAAACATGTTAGAGTTACAATTTATTTAGATTTTAATACAAAACTATGTCATTTTAACAATTACACCTTCTTGAGCCATTAATTTAGCATTATTGTTTTTTAAATCAATTATCTAGAACTCCAAGCACCACAGAAGAGCTCGTCCCCACAGTCATGTGTAAAAGGTGAGGCCATATTTTGAAGTAACAAACAAGTTTTTCTACTATTTTAACTACAATAATCTATAAATGATTATGAAATATATATGATTTTAATGACAAAGAAAACAAAAGCTACATAAGTATTATAAAATATATAATGAAAGTTGTTGTCCCCAGGAGTCGTGTCACTGGTGTTACTGCGTAACTAAAAATCAATTATTTTGAAATAAAAGTCACACTGATGACATTACTTGACTTCCTTTTAGCTGTTGTCTGAGGATCTATGAAGAAAAGCACATGGTGAGTCCACTGTGTCTTTCAGTTATCAGACATTTTCTCACTTAGCTCATGATTTCATATGAAGCTTTTAGCTGAAGTCACTGGCGTGACCTACTTTATTCTGAGGTAACTGTGAAAAAATATAATACAAATGGATTAAATTACATATTTTAGTGGATACTCCCTGATTGACAACATGTGGTTTGATGCTCTGTAGCAGACATTCTGTAAAATGTATTGTTCATTAAAATGTCTCTGGTGTTTCCTTTATTATGTGAAACACCAATGAGGATCGGTAACACCAGTGACTCCTATGGAGAGAAAAGTGGACGTTTAATGTACCCCCTCTGGCTCCCTTAGCTAATACAGCATTCTGTGCTAGTGCTCGTGTTACTGTTTTGCTATCTAGTGTCGACCAGAGGAGGATGGGTTCCCCTTTTGAGACTTGGTTCCTCTGAAGGTCTCCTCTTCTTGCTCTTAGGGAGTTTTTCCTTGCCACAGCGACACTCATGGGGACTCGGTAAAGCTGCTTTGTGACAGCGCCTGTTGTAAAAAGCACAATGTTGCAGTTCCTCTTCTCAAACACACCTATTAAATCTGCCAATTAACAGGTGAGTGTAATCAGGTGTGTCTGAGTAGGTAAAACACCAAACTGTGCTGGACACCAGCCCTCCAGGACCAGAGTTGTGCACCCCTGCTCTAGCTAATACAAACTGGACCCTTTCAGAGCAGGTACTATTTGGGTGGTGGATCATCTCAGCAATGCAGTAACACTGACGTGGTGGTGGTGTGTTAGTGTATGTTGTGCTGGTACGAGTGGATCAGACACAGCAGTGCTGCTGGAGTTTTTAAACACTGTGTCCACTCACTGTCCACTCTAATAGACACTCCTACCTTGTCAGTCCACCTTGTAGATGTAAAGTCAGAGATGATAGCTCATCTGCTGCTGCAGTTTGTGTTGGTCATCCTCTAGTCCTTCATCAGTGGTCACAGGACGCTGCCCACAGGACGCTGTTGGCTGGATATTTTTGGTTGGTGGACTATTCTCAGTCCAGCAGTGACACTGAGGTGTTTAAAAACTCCAGCAGCACTGCTGTGTCTGATCCACTCAGACCAGCACAACACACACTAACACACCACCACCACGTCAGTGTTACTGCAGTGCTGAGAATGATCCACCACCAAAATAGTACCTGCTCTGTGAGGGTCCATGGGGGTCCTGACCACTGAAGAACAGGGTAAAAGGGGGCTAACAAAGTATGCAGAGAAACAGATGGACTACAGTCTGTAACTGTAGAACTACAAAGTGCACCTATATAGTAAGCGGAGCTGATAAAATGGACAATGAGCATAGAAACAAGGAGGTGTATGTTCACAGTCAGCTTTACAGTTATATGCTCATAGAAAGGTGTGGCTATGTTTCATGTGGGCCTCAGGAGTACAGAGCAAGGCACTGACAAACCACTCAGTTGTTGCCCACATAGGAAATTCTCAGTTACATCACAGGCATTAAAATAGCTTCACTTGTGGCTTGTTAAATATGCATGAGCCAGCATTTTGGGAACTGTTATTATATAATAAGCTATAATTTTCTGTGTATTGGAAGTTTTGTCACAATAATACTTTGAACAGCTGTATAATTAGTGAGATTTGGTTATCGCTTTTCAAATATGAGGCTTTGTGAAGGTGTTATTTATTAAATAGCGATGATGTGAAGATGATGAAGGAGTCTCCTCTGACACCGTCATGCTTGTATAAGATGTTTATTACAAAGTAAAACGGTATCATATCAAGCACTATAAAGTACTTGTGGGGGGATCCGTGCCAATTCTAAAGTGTCCCCCCCAGACCAATATAGCCAACGGCTTGTATAGGGTGCTTGTTTTCGAAAAAGGGAACAGAACATATGGTCCTTTTTAAAATGATCTCATCTGTCTGAAACTAAGAGAGGAAAGGGAGAGAGAGGCCCACTCCTTATGGGGCCTTTGGACCTGGGGCCTTCTAACTTAAACATTCCAAACCTGCAAAAAACAGAACACATCGAACTCCTAGATACTACAACATCAACTTAAACTGAAAGTTAAGAGTGTTTTTGCCTTCTTCTATAAAGCTACTCTTTTAAAGATACTTCATATCCCCCCTTTGAGGCTCCACAGAGTCTTGAAAAACAAAAAAAGTAACACATACATATTTGCGGTTGTAACAAAACAGTTCCTCCTACACATGCTTCCTACAGCAAGAGCTTAGCAATACAACAACTTTCTGGAGTGTGAGAGCGAAAAAAACCTGTCAGGCAGCTAACATTCCTGAAATGTCCATCAAACAATCTAGACAGGAAAAATTCTCTCACGGTCCCTCTGCCTTAGGCGACCACATAGAGTACTCCAGCCCAATTTAAAAAGAAGGAATTTTGACAAGTCCTGTAGGGATATGACTGGCAAATACATATTGAAACCTCAGAAAATAAAATCAAAACAATGTCCACATTCAGGCTGGTTGACCCATCGGACCTACCAGTGGACCTTTCCCTGCCTAACACCAATATCCCTAAGCACCTGAAAAAAGAAAAACACATCTGAGGTCCCAATGTAAATACCCCATAACAGAAAACATCAGTCTTTGTAAGAGAAATCTTTAAATGATCAGTCTGAGACCACCGATGTGTTTGAAGCTTTTATTCTTGCAGCAAGTGAGCAGTTACACACAGAGTCGAGTCTAGAATGTAATGCTCAAAGTACTTTAGGTCCTGCCTTGTCTTATACCTACAGAGATGTACATTCCACCCCTAGGCAGTCTGGGCTGCACCCAACTTCAGTTATTCTTATCCATACATCCTGTTTTATCAAGCGAACCCAGAAGGGTCATGTTCTGCTTTTTGTACAACAGTAGCACTTTGTCTGACCTCGGCTGCATGCAGAGCACTCTGTTTGACCTTGTCTACATACAGAGAGCTTCTCTAAAACATAACCATATATGGTAATTCAATCATTAGCATAGAGTATAATACAGATTTTTCTGACATTTCCCTCCTGTTTATACTATATGCAAGGGTTCAAGTGCAAAATCAAAGCATTAATCGAAACACAATAAGGAAATGACAGTGTGTTCATCATACATTTCCACAGCCTGCTCTCCACTAGGTTTTCACAGGCCGCTTCATTAGCCACTATCACTGTCCTTTATTTACAAATTGGGCTCTTCAGTTTCTTCCACTGCTGCCAGGAATTTCTCCAGCACTAACATGGCTACGTAACCTGACTCCTCAGAGTCAATGGCCTCATATACTGAGACCTTGGTGATGGCACAGTCAATGAGGCACAGCATGAGTCCTCTCACACAGGGGATGAGACAGCATCCGCAGGTGGTGATGAGAGCTGCTGCCACAGCAAGGGAAACTAGAACAGAAGAGACAAGAGTACCCCACTTCCCGAACCATGATTCAAGTAGAGGTCAAGGGGTTATTGATACCAGTGTTATCATGCATTTCTTTGGTCTCTAACCCATGGAGAGCCCTAGTAAAACTTCCATCAGGGGAGGTATTATTGGGAATGAAAGTACAACAAAAATCACGAACATTCTACATACACCGCCTCTCTCACCTAGTAACATATCTAGAGCAATTCTATTTTGCCATGCCATAAGGGATGTAGCCTGCAGTTGTTCATGGACAGCTTTTAGAGCATCTCTACTATGATTTATGAACCGCAACTGATTGTAATACAAATAGTTAATCCAATCCACATTTTTATTAATTGTTGGCCACAGAAAAATTTATTCAAAACCTGCCGCGATCTGATTTCTAGGCTTAAACTCATCCGGTATACCTCTAGGGATCCCTATTGCATCTGTATAGATAAAGTTATCAAAGGCTCCTGGTGCATCGTGCTTCTGATGGTGGTGATGCTTTAGCCTCTTAGGCAGTGTGGGGAAGGCGGTAGTGGGGTAGATATGAAAGGGCCCAAGGTGCAGGATCCCTGCCAGGACTGAGGCAACATGGCCCTCAGTTTCCTATCCCCACACAGCCACCACAGGTCAGCGCGTGCCATGATGTGGTTGGTGAACCACTTAGATGGATAATCATTACCATTTTGGGTGACGTTGTTGGTATATGTGCACCAGGGAAGCGCTGACACATTCTTCCGACCAGAGGACCTAGAGAAACAGGTGTAGTTCCCAGGTAAGGCTAGAACACCAGGTAGCATAGTAGGCTTGGTGGCTGGAAACAAATAAGAAAGAAGATGGCATGTGCGATTGGAAAATTTGTTGTGTGTGAACAGCTGCAGGGCACATCGTAATCCCTCATCTGCATTTGCTTGTGTTAGTCTGAAGGGAGTTGTTCGTAGTTGAGGTCTGCTAGCTGAGCATGCTATGCAATTGCTAACATTTGTGGTTTTAGCTGTGCACAGCATCCATTCAAACCATTCATTCCTAGCTGCATAGCCTGTTTCAATGGCTAGTTTTTCAGACATAGAGAAATGTGTCAAATTCAACAAAGAGCCAGAAGTGTCATTCTTGGATGTGGGAGCGGTTGTGGTAACGTTAGAGGCAGTTTGTGACTAAGGTTTTGGGGTGATCTTTATTTGAAAATGACCCAAAGGATCTTGTCCGGAGACATAAACACCAAGTACGTAAAGACCAGCATCTGAGGGTTTTGGTTTTATGAGGGTGAGATACATCGGATTACAATCATCGATGGAACAGCTTGCGGGCATCTGGCCTTGATAGATAGACATACGTTGGGTTAAAGGATCGGGTCCTTGGGAGGCTCTGGCAGGGCTGTAGCCCCACCTAGAAATCCCAGAATTACAAATAACATCATCCCAATAATCACACCAACTACCCTTGGTGAGTCCAGGAGTGTCTAACAGGGGTGTTTCACAGACATATTTTTCTGCCCAAATGTAACCAGTTCTCTGTTCAGTACACTCAATTACTTGGCACAGGTCAAATTTGACCGTGCCAGTGACCCCTTCCTGGTACTCCATTGTTAGGGCCTTAATTGTTCTTCGGGGGCCCCCCTTCACCGGGTTGCCCTGATAGATGGGAGTATGAATTCCCATAACAACATAGAGCCCATAGGCAGTGGTAATTAAGTAGTACAAAGCCAGTCTGGTCATGGTCGAACCTGCTCACTACTGTCTCTGGACATTTGTAATTTATTCACCGGTGTTGAGACGAGTGACCCTATTGGTTTCACTCCCCTTTGTAGCCGGACTAGTCCTTAAGAGACTCTAAGCAGGTTTGTTTCGACCGTGATCAGAAAGTTCTCGTATTTTCTTACAGTGAGAGAGATGAATCCAGAACGGACACTTAGCTATTTTTACTGCTGTGGGGGTTGCTAGCAGCACCTGGAACGGTCCTTCCCACCGTGGGTCTGCCCAGGACTTCTTCTTTATGACCTTTAAGAAAACCCAGTCTCCAGGTTCGACTTCTGTGTCTGGTCTCGGTTCTCCTTCAGCCTGTACGGGAGGATTCTTAATAGAGAGAACATTTTGCTTATTCAGCATGTTCCTCCTATAGGTAGCCAAGCTCTCTTCTGCTTCTTCACTTCCTTTTGAGAGAGATTTAAATTGGGGAATAACATATGGTCTCCCATGCATCATTTCAAAAGGAGTTAGCCCATTTTCTCCTGGCATTATGTGCATGTTCAGTGTTACTAGTGGGAGACAATAGACCCAGTTCTTTCCTGTTTCTCTCATTGTCTTTCATAGTTTAGCTTTTATAATACCATTGTGTCTCTGTACCAATCCCGCTGATTGGGGGTGGTAGGCACAGTGATTTTTTAGTTCTATGTTTAATGCTTTACCCACATGCGTGGTAAGGCTATTAACAAAGTGCGTGCCATTATCACTATAGATTCTCTGAGTTATCCCATACCTAGGAATTATTTCTTTTACCAATGCTTTTGCCACAGTTAACGCATCTGAATTAGCACAGGGAAATATTTCAGTCCATTTGGTGAGTGAATCTATAATTACTAGGCAATACTTTTTTCCCTTCACATTTATTTAATTCTATGAAATCCATACATATGTGTTGAAAAGGCCATTGTGGTTTTGGAAACTTGCCTCTTTTAGGTCTGAAATTTCCCTGTGGGTTGTGCTTTGCACATATTTCACATGCTAGACAAACATTTTGTGATTAGTGATTAGTAAACCCATAAGCTGTGAACACTTGATTTATGGTATGCACTATCCCTCCTGTTGAGACATGGCAGGGGCCATGGCTCAAAAGAGCAGCATACCTAAATAAGTTTTTTTGGAAGGATAGGCTTCCCTAGGGGTCAGCAGTAGATGTTAGAACATTGACCTGTGCCCCATTTTTCAACCAGTGCTGTTTTTCAGTGTCAGGAGAAACACGTTGCATATCTGCTAGAACTTCCTCATTTAAGTGTGTGTGTGTCGGAACTGAGAGAGAGGACGTGAGCCGCACTAAGAGCGGCCCGCTTCCTTATATCATCAGCTCTGTGGTTGCCCCTAGAGAAAGGGTCATTGTGGCGTGTGTGTGCAGCAGACTTACAAACAACGAGACGCTTAGGCAGTTGAATTGAGTCTAAAAGGTCTAGGATAAGTTGTTTGTGGTTAATCGGCTTACCTGCGGAGGTAATCATACCTCTGTTTTTTTACATTGTTGGGCAAAAATGTGGACAGTAGAGAAGGCGTAGTTACTATCCATCCAGATAACGGCGGACTTACCCTTTGCGAGCTTACATGCCTCAGTTAAAGTGATAAGTTCTGCAGCTTGTGCAGACAGGTGACTTGGCAGTTTCCCACTTTTTAGCAACTTATCAATAGTGACTACAGCGAAGCCAGTGGCATTAGTGCCATCAGGGCGTTTGCTACTAGAGCCATCTACAAACATAGTAATGTCAGGGCTGGCGAATGGTTGATCTTTGAGATCAGCACGAGGCAATACATTTTCTGCTATATCATCGAAACAACTATGAGGGGATCCCTCAGAGGCGTTTGGCATGAGGGTTGAAGGGTTAAGCCCCGTACAATGTTCTATTTCCAGATGAGGTTGTGACAACAATGTCGTCATACATGACAAATGTCTGGAGGGAGACAGATAAGAAATTTTGTTCTTCAGCAAAATAATAGAAACAGTGTGTGGGACACGCAAAACCAAATGATGAAACAAAACCACAGAGGCGGAAGCTTGAACAGCGAGTGAGGCAGCAACAACGGCCTGCACACAGGGAGGCAATGCCCTAGCCACAGGGTCTAATTTGGAGGAGTAAAACGCCACAGGGCGAGTTTTCTCCCCATACATTTGAGTGAGTACAGAAGTCATGAAGCCATTTCTGCAATCTACAGTCTGAAAAAAGGTTTTAGAGTAGTCAGACAGCCCTAACACAGATGAGCTAACCAGAAGTTGTTTAATATGAATGAAAGCATCCTCGGCTTCGGGAGTCCAGAGGAGGCTGTCATGGGCTGCCATGGGGCTAGAGTAGATGAGGTCCGTCAATGGGGCTACAATCTCAGCATAATTAGCGATCCAACTACGGCAATAATTAACCATGCCGAGAAAAGACATCATTTGTCGTTTTGTCTCAGGTTTAGGTGCCTGGAGAATAGCACCTTTACGGGCCTTATCTATGTGCCTGCCCTCATGGGAGAGAATGTGGACATGATATTTCACTTGTGTTTTGCAAAGTTGCAATTTGTCTTTACTGACTTTGTGGCTGTTCTCCGCTAAGAAGTGGAGAAGGGCTACTGTGTCAGTCCAGCACGATTCCTCATCAGGACTAACAAGCAATATGTCATCAACATACAGCAAAATTTGGCTTGAGCATGGAGGTGTAAATTTAGCTAAATTAGCAGACATGGCCTGTGAGAAAATGGTTGGACTTTCACAATACCCCTGCGGGATACGAGTATATCTTCTACGTTTAAAGGTAAATGCAAACCAAAATTGACTATCTTCATGCACAGGAATAGAGAACAAGACATTACTTACATCAACAACAATGAAAAACTTGTTTTCAGGAAGCAGATCATTAAGTAAGATTTGGGGTCGGGCACCGTTGGTGCTTGAAGAATTACAGCTTTATTTACTGCTTGTAGATCTTGGACCATTCTCCAACTGGAGGATGGTGGTGCCTTTCTAACAGGATACAATGGGGTGTTACATGGAGAATCAGGACACTCAATTAGTACTCCAGCTTTTAATAGATCTGCAATGATAGGTTCTATACCAGCCTCAGCTTTGGGCTTAAGTGGATACTGTCTCTGATGTGGTCGGAAAGATTTTGGAGTAAGCAGGAGCAATGCCTTTAATAAGGCCTACATCAGCTTTACCTTTAGACCATAAACAGTCAGGGACAGTACTCAGCATTGCCTCCTTGTTTTCAGTCAACACATAGCTTGGTCAATGTTCCTTAGAGGAACCAGACAAATTAACTCCAGGGGTGCCTCTAGTAACCCAATTCAGACGTGTAATAAATGCATGGAGGCTTTGAGAATGTTGGACCCCTGGCATGTATTCTTTCCAATCGCGAGCTTTCTCGCAGCGAGTTACAAATTCTCCTACATCCATCCAACGAGTTTTGGGTTCCTTAGAGAGGGAAATGTGGGGAGCTGTGCGGCCACAATGCAGTTTTTGCATTTCGGGCTGTAAAGTGCATGTGGCTCCACACATTCCTCTTTCAGACCAGTACAGATTTGTTATTGTCAGACTGGTCTCATGAGTTTTGAAAAAGCGTTGTTTGTACATTACATCACGCCCTCCTGTGTGTTAATAATACATTGTGCAATGTAGATCAGCAGGGCTCAGATAGTGAGCTCCTGGAGGGACTAAGGCTCAAGCTTTGTCAATAAGGGCCTTAGTATTTGAGCTTGGGCCAACATTTGTAAGGTCCAAGGAGAACCAGTAATGTGGAGGTGTGTCATCTTCTAACACCAATACCAGGTCTGCACAGCGCTGCGCCCGCAGACCATCAAGGACCGGGACCGCAGCGATCTGCAGGTCGGCTAACAAGTCTCTTCCCAATAAATTCACTGTGACGCTTTATTAACTCTGCCATTGGCTGATTTAACATAAATTGAATCATCAGAATTTTGAACATGGGGAACATCGTCTGGATGCACTACAGTGCGCGATGACCCAGTATCCCACAGAAAGGATACAGTTTGCCCCTGTACATCTAAAGTGATTTCGGGTTTTACTTTGGAACTAAGTAACTAAATAAAACTGAGTAAAAATGTATCAACATGCATGAGGCAAACAGGTTCATCCTCAACTCCTTCAGTTACCTCACCAATGTTAGGAGTAATAAAAGAGTCAGTCTGACCTGTTTCTGTGTCTAGTCATGGCGTCCAGTCGTCAGTCGATTTGTGGCTTGTATGTGGTATCTACGTCCAACTGCATTATCGTCCTCTTTGTTAGTCAGTGCTAAAACGTCAGCCTTCCTAAGTTCTCTTGTCTTTTTAATTCCGGCGACTCATTTAAGAGCCTCACTCAACCATTTTTTTAGCAAAATTATGACCTTCTTTTTTTCCCAAGCCTTTTAGTACTTCCTTTTGCGTTCGTTTAGGACAGTTCGGCAAGCTAGGGTGGGAGTTAAGGGTTTTGGGCCCGATTTCTTAGTTCCATTGTTTTCATAATTCACAAAACCCTTCTCTCTCCTCTTCCACATGGTGGACTGAGGACGTAGGTGGTTCAATACTTCATCGCTTCTTACATTGAAATTTCTCTTTAAACCCATACTTGCTTTTTCCATGTCTTTAGAACACATCAACTTCACATCACCTGGCAGCCCGGGCTCCTCTTTACCATGGCAATAACAACTGCAGCAATTATCCATGATGTTAAAATTTTATCGGTACCAAAACACTTACACAAACACAAACACCACATAGACCTGCAACTCTACGTTAACAACAACACTCACTCAACTGTTCAGGGTCTTTCACCTGAACACCATTCAGGGTCTTTCACCTGAATACAATTCAGGGGTCTTTCACCCGAATACTTTATGCCTTTCGGACTTTTTTTGCCGGGGCGCTACCTCCAGTCTTCACTTTCTAGGACTGAGTAAAACACCTAATAAATGACCAGACTCCCTTGCCTGGCTTTACTCTCGCGTGTTGGATCTTCACCCAACCGGCGACCAGATGGCCTATTCTGGACTTTCATGAACCCGTAAGAAAAATCCTTTTCTTACCTCCAAAGTACGGTGTCTCTGCAATTCTAGAACGATCCCATCACTTTTCCACCACCCAGCGGATCTTGGCCTCTTTTTGAAATCTCAAACGTCCTCAAAGAAGATGCGCCCGAGGTCTTTTCTTGTACGGAGTCCTAAACTCCCCCGTGCGGTTCAGGTCCCCGTATCTAGGTGGTGGAGGAGATATTGGGACCCGGCTCGAAGGACCAAGTTGTAAGAGAAATCTTCTTGAAATAATCACCACCGAGACCACCGATGTCTTTGAAGCTTTTATTCTTGCAGCAAGGGAGCAGTTACACACAGAGTCTAGGATGTAATGCTCAAAGTACTACAGAGATGTACATTCCACCCCTAGGCAGTCTGGGCTGCACCCAACTTCAGTTATTCTTATCCATACATCCTGTTTTATCAAGCTAAGCCAGAAGGGTCATGTTCTGCTTTTTGTACAACAGTAGCACTTTGTCTGACCTCGGGTGCATGCAGAGCACTCTATTTCACCTTGTCTACATACAGAGAGACATACATTCAATCATTAGCATAGAGTATAATACTGATTTTTCCAACAGTCATCAAGCAATTAAAACAAAGAAAGTGTTATAAATTTAAGTACTACTCATGCAGTAAATAACTCAAACACTCAATCCAACCATGTCCAATCCATTATGTCTTACTAAGATTATCACTACCTCATAAATGTCCTCATCAATATCACAAATTACAATATAATAGAACAAAATCCAATACTATGCAAATATATATAAGAAGACAAAAATGTATCACACTGCAGCTCCTCAGCAGCGTCGACTCTCAGTGTCGATGATGTGTTGACTCTGGGCACATACTTATCCTATAGCATGCTTTTTCCTGCCGCTCATTTTTCTCTTTTTCTTCTAAATTTATGCTACTTTTATGAGGTGTGAATATTCAATAAAAAGCTGCTTCAGACACTGTTCGTCAACTAGTGTTTGAGTGGGAACTTTACAATTGAATTTTCCATTCCACACCTCCAGTTCCTTTGAACTGACCCAAAATTCACCTAGTGATTTTCCATGATTTTAGGCCCGTCTAAAACTGCCTCCCAGAGGGATTTGGTCCAAATCTGCGGTTCCTTTCTCTTTAACTCATATCATCTCTATTCTCTTTAACCTCTCTTATTTCTCTTCAACTCTTGCCTTCTCTATTTCTCTTTAACATCTCTTATTTCTCTTTTTTCCCCATTAATCTAATTTCCCAGGGCCCCGGGCTGTTACTTTTCACTTTTTCCCCTTTTTAACCTAATCTGATATTTCTCTAAGCCAACTTTCATGCAGTGACTAATATACACATGTCTTACCATTAAGAAGATAAGGGCCCAACCTTCATTAATCTTTCATGGTGTTATTTAGCTCACCTTATCGTTACTAATTAAGCTATTCTACACTTTTACATTAGCTTTCCTTTTCTCTATTATACTCCCCTCTTATTGCGGCATTTACAATGCAATAAACCCCAATTTAGAACGGAGAAGCCCTCCAAACATCAACACAGCATGGCATGCACACACACATAATTCTTTACGGTGCAACTAGACAGCAAACACACAACAGCCCCAATGAACGAACCAGCGCACAATCATCAAAAAGCTCACCTTAGTTGCCGGCTTGGTGCAGGAGTAAGTGCGCTAAGGCTGTCGGCGATGCAGCAAGCCACAACACGTTCAAAGTTCATGACGCCAAATTCTTGTCCGCAATCCTGTTCGTGACGCCAAATTCTTGTGAAGATGATGAAGGAGTCTCTGCTGACACCGTCATTGCATAAGATGTTTATTACAAAGTAAAACAGTATCATATCAAGCACTATAAAGTACTTGAGAGGGGATCCGTGCCAATTCTAAAGTGTCCCCCCCAGACCAATATAGCCAACGGCTTATATAGGGTGCTTGTTTTCGAAAAAGGGAAGAGAACATATGGTCCTTTTTAAAATGATCTCATCTGTCTGGAACTAAGAGAAGAAGGGAGAGAGGCCCACTCCTTATGGGGCCTTTGGACCAGGGGCCCCCTAACTTAAACATTCCAAACCTGCAAAAACAGAACACATAGAACTCCTAGATACTACAACATCAACTTATACTGAAAGTGTTTTTGCCTTCTTCTGTAAAGCTACTCTTGTAAAGATACTTCAAAGGTCAGTTGATTAATAAACTGTACAGGTTTCTCAATTATCATGAAATCACTTAGAGCTCTGTTTATAACCAAACACTAAAAGTGTTTTCATTCATACAGGTCCTTATGTATGCAAGCGAGTGCAGCTGACGGGAACCACAGGATAGCAGCCATTATGTCTTTCACTCTATCATGTAGGTGCACTGCCGAGACACACTGCTTCTGCTGTCCACAACAGCGGTGCTGAATCCAAAAACAGCACCTGCAGAATGGTGGACAGTGCTCCACTGGTTGAGGTGGGCCGACAAGTGACAGAGCAGGGCATTGGGATATGTGTGCATATATATATATATATATATATATATATATATATATATCATATATATATATAGCACTTTATTATGAACACCATCTTGTTTCTACACTCACTGTCCATTTTATCAGCTCCACTGACCATATAGTTTCACTCTGTAGTTCTACAGTTACAGACTGTCCATCTGTTTCTCTGCATACTTTTTAGCCCTCTTTCACCCCCACAGGGTACAGATGAGTTATCATCTCTGACTTTACATCTACAAACACTGCCTCTGCCTGTTGCAGACTGGTTCATTCAGTTGGTCCTTCATAGCCTAGAAACTGTAACTCTGCCTGGATTCCTCTGAAAAACTTTACAGTATTCCGCAGCAGATCTGTAAATCTGAAAATTTGCCCAGTCTCCCAAGAGTTTGGAGTAAAGAGTGACTGTTCCTCATCTCTCACACTGAAGACAGAAGAGGAGACGAGGAAGTTCTCCCTTAACGTGAGGAAGAGCGCAGAACCACACTAGAACAGAGACTTTACAGAAGAACTATTTACTGTTTTGTTGCCATTGAAGCATCTGCGTCACTATGGTGAGTGAGTTAGCAGCTAGCCAACGATGCAGTAGCCAGCCCACATGGGACTCCCCGAATACCAGGGAGTATTTCGCACACTGGATGTAGCCAGGGCATAGTAGGCAATAGCCCGAAAAAACATTCCAGAGTCAAACATAAGAACAGCATCAAAGAAAAAACAAAGAAAAAAACTGCTCAGAACTGACAGGAAAAAAAATGTTATTTGCAAAAGAAAAAGTTTTTTGCAAAAAATAGCACAGGCTATGTAGAGGATTCTAAATGAGAGTTTGCAACAGATGAGACAAAACCAGCTAGTACTGGGGTGATAGCAGCCTCTGCAGTCCAGGAGTGGAATCTCCACTCTGAGATGTGAAACCATTCTTACAAATAATGCTACCAAGAGGGAGCATTTGAATAAAAGTGAAAGTGGCGCAAGTAGTGACCCCTGTGGAACACCACAGGTGGCAGCAGTGGGGGATGACTCCCCCCTTATTAACTTTCACAAAGTGCTGTCGATTACTCAAATAAGAGTGAAACCAAAACAGGTCATGGCCAGTAACACCCACAAGATTGCGCACGTGCTCCAATAAAGTCAGGTGCAGCTGTCAAATGAAGCTGAGAGGTCGGGCAGAATAAGAGTGCCTGAACCAGAGTCAGCATTATGAAGGAGGTCACTGATGACAATGACAAGCATTGTTAGTAACATCACTGGGAAGAAAAAGAGCATCCTAGAGAGGCAGAGTCTTTCAGAAGCAAAGATGCGGAGGGGTTCACCACTCTGTGAAAGACTGCATGATCAAATAGTGCAATGATTCAAAAATAACGTTTCTCAATGTAAAATTTGGGGACAAAAAACTTGGGGATTTCATCATCTACGGTACATAATATCATTAAAAGATTCAGACAATCCGGACAATTCTCTGTATGCAAGGGACAAGACTGAAAACCAGTATTTGCTGGCTGTGATCTTTGGGCCCTCAGGTATTAAAAACAGACATGATTCTGCAGTGGAAATCACAGCATGAGATCAGGAACACTTCTGAAAAACACTGTCTGTGAACACAGTTCATCACTGCATCCTTAAATGCAAGGTAAAACTCCACTATGCAAAGAAGAAACCACATATAAACAGGATCCAGAAACACTGCCACCTTCTCTGGGCCCGAGCTCATTTAAAATGGACTGAGGGGAAGTGGGAAAGTGTCCTGTGGTCTGCCGAATCAAAATTTGAAATCCTTTTTGGAAATCATGGACACTGCACCCTCAGGGCTAAAGACCATCAGGCTTGTTATCAGCACACAGCATCCGTGATGGTATGGGAGTGCATTAGTGCACATGGCATGGGTGACTGGCACATCTGTGAAGGCACCATTGATGCCTAATGATATACCACAGACATTCAGGTTTTTCTTTTTACTTGGACGAGAGGGTCTGGCTCACAATCTCCATTCTAGTTCATCCCAAAGGTGTTGGATGGGGTTGAGGTCAGGGCTCTGTGAGGGCCAGTCAAGTTCTTCCACACCAAACTCACCCAGTCATGCCTTTATGGAACTTGCTTTGTGCACTGGGGCTCAGTCATGCTGGAACAGAAAAGGTTCTTCCCCAAACTGGTCCCACAAAGTTGGAAGCATACAATTGTCCAAAATGTCCTGTTCTGATGAAGCATTAAGATTTCCCTTCACTGGAACTAAGGGTTCTAGGCCAACCCCTGAAAACAACCCCATATCATCATCCCTCCTCCACCAAACTTTACCGCTGGCACAATGCAGTCAGGCAGGTAACGTTCTCCTGTCATTTGCCAAACCCAGACTGACAGATAGAGAAGTGTGATTCGTCACTCCACAGAATACATTTCCACTGCTCCAGAGTCCAGTGGTGGTGCTTTACACCACTCCATCTGACGCTTGGCATTGTACTTGGCGATGTAAGGCTTGCATGCAGCTGCTCTTCAGACTGATAAACCAACGTGATGATCAGTTAATAATGTCTGTGTGACTGAGCTCTGTTAAAGCCTGAGTAGACTGATAAATCTGTGTCATCAGAAGCTGTTCTGGTGACTCATGGTGGCTCAACACAATACTAAGACATTTTATCTTGTGTTTTCCTTCGTCACTCATCTGTAATTAAAAAAATAATTTTGTGGCGATGGCCCTGAGGCTTTCAGCCAACCAGGAGCCAGCATGCAGGAAAAAGGCTCATAAGAGGCAAGTGCCCCATTTAAAAATGAGTGTTAATGTTGTTTATGTTGCTGTTCGTGTAGTTAAAGGTGTGTATGGGTTTCCTGTATGCTGTTGTGTCAGGTTTGTTTTTTTTGTGGTGGGGGGGCTGGTAGCATGAGGCCTGTGGCTAATGGTGTCAAGTATGTTTCAATACTATGGAAGGGTGGTAATGAGTTATTATGTTTGGGTAAAGTCTGAATGCTCAGTGGAAAAGGACACTTGACCAAAGGGGGTGCATTGAGTTCAGGATTAGCTCAGAGATCATGGTAAATGCATAGGCTAGGTTTATTTTTTACGTTAATAGGAAAGCTGTCAGAAGGACGTGTGGTTAAGCGTAAAGTGCAGCTCTGACAAACCACACAAATGCAGCTCACAGAGGAAACTCTCAGTAACCTCAGTTGCATTGAATTAGCATGTTCTGTGTTAAACAGGATGGGATACATATTAGCTTAAAGCAGAATGAATCACCTTTGAGTCAAGTATGTTTCTCAGTAGCAAAATTCAGTTAAATAATTAATAAAATGGTAATTATATTATACTTATGATTGAAACATAGCTTAATGCTAATATAAATATGAAGGTAGGTTATAGAAAACCTATAGACTTTAATAAAAACCACGAGCCAACATGTAAATGTGGCTTTACTGTGATGAAGCTGCATGATGCACCAGAATTTTGTAAAATGAACTGTATGTTGAGAATGTGTTGAGATACATTCACTGCCTTGAGACCAAAGCAAAGGCAAAAAAACTGAATCTTACAGGTAAAACTTGAAACTCAGATATGTTGAAATGACCTAATAATGATCAAATAATGAGTTGTCATTACCATCACTGGTCTTGCAGGGTCAGACTTGATCTCGTAATGAGAACCATGAGAACCATGAGAAATTTTGGGCATCATGTGGGTGGGAACCTAGGTTGATTAGGATGGGAACAAACTGAGTGTGAAATGTCTAAATTGGTCCACTGCACGCACATAAAAATGATGGTTCTTCAAGGGTTCTTTACTAAAGAAAATAGTTTTATGCAGAACCATAACTTCCTAGAACCCTTTGAATGATTAAAGGGTTCTCTGCATTATGAAAGGCTTCTTCAGGCTGATGGTGAATGTGCTGTAGATGGCTCTATAAGACCTTTTTGAAAAGGTTCTGTATAGCACCATACAGGGTTCTGCTATTGTGGCGATGTCAAGCTTGTAACAACAGAAGAACCCTTTTTGGTGCTATATAAAACCATATACAACACATTTTACCATGCAAAGAACTCTTTACCCTTGTGTGGTGCCGGGGTCTGTGGGACCCACTTTCAATGTGTACCAAAAGAAAAAATTGTTATTTGATGTTATTATTATTATTTCAACCTCAGATTCTTGTCCTTTGCTCATTTTCTGTGAAGAACATATAAAATAACCCATTTTCAGTGTCTTCACTCTGTTCACCCCCCACACATTTATATTACACATGTGGTGTTGGGTGAACCCGGAGTAAAAGTGTGGAGGTGCTGTGTCCTTCACTCTGTTCTCCTCCTACGTGGCCTGCTGTTAGTGTGTGTGTGTGTCTGTGTGTATGTGTGTGTGTGTCTGTGTGTGTGTGTGTGTGTCTGTGTGTATGTGTTTGTATATGTGTGTGAGGGTGGACAACATGGACAGGCTGCTGACTGGCTACAGCTGCTAAAGGAGAACCCCTCGCTGGACATTTGTGATATTTTAAGCATCTGGTATTTTTACATAAATTGTTATGGCTGTATTGATTTAAAAAATAATAAAGTGGGTCCACCAGACCACTGAGTAACAAACACATCAACACCACACAAGGGTTAATCATCCAAAGGGTTCTTTAAATGTTCATGGTTCTATATATCGCTGTTGTCGGACGAAAACCTCATATCTCCAAAATTGTAACTTTACAGGAGAAGAAAAAACTTACTTTACTTTTAATGTAAGTCAATGGAACCAGACTTTTTTCCAAGTTACTTTGGTCCATTCTTTGTGAAATGTACGCACAGTGTAAATACCAACCGTGTTTTCAAATCATGTCAAAAACTGGAAACCGACAAAAATGGAGGTTTTCTCCCGACAGCAGCGATATCATTATTTTCTCTACTAAACCCTTGAAGAACCACCATTTTTAAATGCGCAACATAGAGGCAGAGCTCACACTAGAGGGCGATGGTGTGTTCCTTAACATTGAGCCTGTCATTAGCACATGAAACATGTAACATAAGTTAGCACAGCTGAGCCCCAGGACAATGCAGTATATAAAATACATGAATTTCGGACATGCTTCTCAAGTTACTATGTGAAAATACAAAGCAAAAGCATAATGTGTTTAATTTTTTTATTACTTTATTATAGAGGAGAAGTACTGTATAAAAGACAAGCCAGAAACAGTCACTCACATAAGAGTTAACAAAATGTTATTAATACTGCAAAGTTAAAGCATTTTAAAAGGGGGTTTGGCAAATATTACTATTATCTAGACTTTAAAAATACAATAATAGAATAATCACCTTGTAATTACCTTATTGTTTTAAGATTCAGAATGAAGTTCTAATAAAATTAACATCCAGAATGAAGTTCTAATGAAATTAACATCCAGGATGAAGTTCTAATAAAATTAACATCCAGAATGAAGTTCTAATGAAATTAATATCTAGAATGAAGTTCTAATAAAATTAATATCCAGAATGAAGTTCTAATGAAATTAACATCCAGAATGAAGTTCTAATAAAATTAACATCCAGAATGAAGTTCTAATGAAATTAATATCTAGAATCAAGTTCTAATAAAATTAACATCCAGAATGAAGTTCTAATGAAATTAATATCCAGAATGAAGTTCTAATAAAATTAACATCCAGAATGAAGTTCTAATAAAATTAATATCCAGAATGAAGTTCTAATAAAATTAATATCTAGAATGGAGTTCTAATAAAATTAACATCCAGAATGAAGTTCTAATTAAATTAATATCTAGAATCAAGTTCTAATAAAATTAACATCCAGAATGAAGTTCTAATTAAATTAATATCCAGAATGAAGTTCTAATAAAATTAACATCCAGAATGAAGTTCTAATAAAATTAATATCCAGAATGAAGTTCTAATGAAATTAACTTCCAGAATGAAGTTCTAATAAAATTATATCAGAATGAAGTCTAATAAATAAATCTAGAATGAAGTTCTAATAAAATTAATATCTAGAATGGAGTTCTAATAAAATTAACATCCAGAATGAAGTTCTAATAAAATTCACATCCAGAATGAAGTTCTAATAAAATTAACATCCAGAATGAAGTTCAATAAAATTAATATCCCAAATGAAGTTCTGATAAAATTCATCATGAATGCTTCATCTTATAATTGATGTTCAAATTTTGAGGGAAGGTAAAAAAGGAATTACTGTACATGTTTTATCATTTAACAACTTTTGTTGATCTCAAAACACCTAAAAACACATTTTGATGTTGTAGTTGAATCTATATTATATAAATTATTGTATTTGTGTGTGTGTGTGTGTGTGTGTGTGTGTGTGTGTGTGTGTGTCTGTGTGGATGACAATTTTCATTACAAATATTTTTAAATGTATGTAAAGAACAAAGTAATAAAGAAACTGTTCTGGTGTAAAATGTCCTATAATCTACACTGAAGGCAAAAATAAGGCATTGAATGCATACATTGGCCTATATTTCATTATGGATAACATAAAACCATAATAATGTTCAAAGGTGACTTATTAAACAACACACAGAAAAACTCCTTCACCCAATCAGAGACGAGCGCACTGCTGTGGTAATAAAAACCTGGAAAGTTGATTTTCCATATATAGAGAGAAGATTCATCCACTCGTCTGAGTTTAGGTTGAACTTTCCACAATTTGGCGTTTGATTTTGTTCAGGGCCTTCTGCACCCACATAGAGTCAGGGTCCGCACACACACGAGCCCCCTTCACGGTGGTAAAACTGCAGTGAAGAAAAGATCAGCGTCAGTGTTTAACTGTGATCCAGGGATGCAGTACGTCAAAGTGGAAACAATAAGAATAAACAAAGAACAGCTTAGAGTAACTATATTAAATATCTTTGTTCCCAGTGCACAGCCTTGGCATTAAGGGACGGGGGTGAAAACTTACATCAATCCAGGTTTTGGACACTCAGCTCTCGTTTCTTCGAACTTACTAATGACAGCTACAGGGATTCGTCTGGGATAGAAAGTGAAACAGCATTCCTCTGGTGCATTCACATCTGTGTGAAAAGAGAAAGAAACATAAGCTCTATTTAAACTAACAACTAGTGTAGTACTAAAGGATGTAGTAAGGAGTGAAGAGGTGATGTAGTGAAGTGAGCTGTAGATGACAGTGTTAGTGAGTGTAATGATGCTACAGCAGGTGAGATCATCTCTAACTCTACTCTTTTTGTTAAAGGTAGCTTTCTGTGAATAAAGCTGCAGTGTTACAGTCTAATAGTTCATCCAAACACATCAGAGTTGTTGGAACAAAACCTTGTATCTCCATTTTTGATGTTTTTCAGGTTTCGACAGAATTTGAATTTGAATACCCATTGACCTTTACATTGTTTGTAAATTTCATGATGAACGGACAGAAATAATCCAAAATGACTTGGAAAGAATTCTGGTTCCATTGACTTGCATTAAAAGTAAAGGTTGTTTTTTCCTTCTCCTGTAAAGTTAATTTTGGAGATACAAGGTTTTCTTCTGACAGCGATATATTACACTACAGTGCACAACACAGTCTAAATGAGGTGAAAAAATCTACTTATTCATACTCAGTTCACACTGGAATAGAGATGGAAGAACCACTTGAATGTGTAATAGTTTCATCAATAATCATTCATCAATAATTATTCACCAATACAGGTAATAATGTGTGCTATGAAAGAGCAAAAGAGCAAAAACTTGTGCATAAACTTCAACTTACGCTGTCCCACCGCACAGGACTGAAGGTAGAGGATGACCAGCAGACCCAGGAGGAGAGAACGAGGACGGATGATCATGGCTGCAGCTTCAGCTTCAGGAGATAATGATCAGTCTGAGCAGAGCTGTAAATGAGACAGATTTCATCTTGCTCTTGCTTTTATAACCGAATACCTGATGCGATTGTGTTTGGGGGAGGGGGCAAAAAAAACCAAAAAAAAACCAAGTCTTGTTTCCACAGGAAGCTCATCTGTGGTTATCACTGAAAGCGAAGTATGAGCAGCTATCTAGCACACATTAGTTATTAGTATATTTTACAGAATATTTCTGTGCGCCTGTAGTAGCATATCTGTAGTACACCAGAACATTTTAATGCACGTGTAGTACTGCTGGTCATTTTGGCTGCTCTAAAACACTTTATACAACCCAAATAACACATTCAAAAGCCCATTGTGAGTTGAAGGGAGTTAGTTGGAGCAGGAACACACTAAATGATGCATGGCAGGGATCGCCTACAAAAAGGCCTACAACTTCTCAGAGCATAGTGCACTTAAGTTCTGGCTTGTATCACTGCTGTCACACTTATCCTTAGCCTTTTTAATCAGCTTGATATTTCATGACATTTTTTAATGTTATGGAATTTTATGGAACCCTTTTCCGTTCCTTTCTGTCCTGCGACAGATGCATTTAAACAGTTTGAGCTGCAGATAAACTAGTGACAATATCAGCTGTGTGGAACCATTTCATGGTTTCTATGAGAGACATTAGACATCATGTCACATGAAAGTTGACTTATCAGAATCATTTCATTTGTATGTTACACATACAAGGAGTTTGTCTCGGTGAGTGCAAACATGTATGACGTGTAACACACTGAACTGACCAGACAAGCTCACAGACTGTTAACAAGCATTTAAAGAGAAAATTAGAATTAAAATAGAATGATGAATAGAATAAAGAATGAAATGAATATTTGCAGAAATTGAACATCTGTACAGTTGGAGTTTTGCTCACTTGTTTCCTGTTGCTCATTTGTTTGCCTCTGTGATTATTCTGACCCTTTGGCCTTTTCACTGCTTTGTTCTGACCTTGATTTAGCCCATTTAAACCGGTTTAAATGCTTGTTGTATATTTGTATATAGATTCCTTTATTGTAGATTTTATAAATAGCTTCACCATTTTGTTTGGGTTTTGGGTTTTTCTGTGTTTTGTGTCAGTCAGGGAGTTAAGCTGCTTGTCTTTCTCTTGATATGAAACCCTGCAGCCACGCCGGCTCTTTGAGGACGAGATTGGACACCCCTTCTCTGAGAAGGGCTTCCTCTTCTATAGGAGGGAACACATTGACTCTTTTACAGAAACATATACATCTTAATCTGTGAAACGTGAACGTCACAATCTCAGAATTCTCCAACAGAAATTAGAGAGAGTTACAAAGCACTGAGACTTACAGGCCTTTTCTGTGTGTGTTGCTCTGAGAGGCTACAGATTAAAAATATCCGTAACAGGGACCCACTAATTTTAGAAATCAAATACATTTGAAATTCGACGATTAATGTCATGTTAGTAATAGAAACTTTTGCGTAACTCTGTCCATTGGGAAGAAAATTGGGAAAAATCAAAGAAAGAAAGTACACACAGCGTCTGTTTGCCCAAAAAAAGTTTTAAAAATTGGCCAAAAAAGATGAAATAAGCCTACAATGCAGTGCCAAAATGAAAAAGACTTAACAAATAATATTAATTGCTAATAAAAATGAGAGTTTAAAACCTCTTTTTCGTTCCTTTCTGTCCTGCAGCAGACGCATTTAAACAGTTTGAGCTGCAGGTAAACAAGTGACAATATCACCGTTCCAGAAGTAGTTCATGGTTTCTACAGGAGACGTTAGATATGAGATTTATCGTCAACTTTTTTAGGTTTCGGTTTTTGGCCCAGAGTGTCCTGAATTTCAGTTTTGGTTTCAGCCAAGGGTTTTTATTTTGCTGCGTCACTAGTAAAAGCAAAGTGCAGAGCTCACTGTCTGTAGTGGGGGCTCAGTCCAGAAACCACAAGTCACCATGGGGGCTGATGTCACAAGGCCTGCGAAATATCCGAGGGCTGGATTACCAAGGGTGAGTGCTGCATTGCTGCTCTTTGCTGCCTCTAGTGCTGTTATCTAAAAGTGTGCTACTTTGTTGACCTGGCATGGTTTCTTGTTTACCTTCATCAGGAGACCGGCGGCTGTAGATGCCCCCCCTGCTGGTTTCCCTTAGCCTTCCAGTCATAGATTTCCTCAAGGATTTCTTAACACTGTGCCTGCAAATAAAACACCGAAATCAATAAAATAATAAATAAATTGAGCTATAAATGGCCTTTAAAGCCCCAATGAGGAGCTGTTTTCAATATAGAATGATCTCAACATCATAATATTTTATCATAAGAATGTGTGGCTGAGACTAAAATACAGACTTATCAAACCACAAACAAATGTAGCTCAGAGAGGAAATTCTCAGTAATCTCAGTGGTGTTAAATTAGCTTGTCCTGTGTTAAACCGGACTGGACACATATAAGCCCAGTCGAGCTTAGAGCAGAATTAACCACCTGTGAGTCGAGCATGTTTCTCAGTGGAAAAATTCAGTTTAACCCAAATGAGCTCAATATTAAATAATTCTGTTATAATTCAAATGAATGAAGGAGGCTCAAGTGAAGAGTTTCATTTCCATCACTGATCTTGTGGGGCCTAACATGATTTCATAATAAGAACGTCTGGGGAGAACCATGAGAAATTTTGTGCTAAATAATTCAGATTTTTAACTAACAATTTGGCGAAACTCAGTGTTAGTTTTAAGTTTGGGTTTAAGGTTAGAGTGACCGTTAGGGCCAGGTTTAGATCCAGGGGAAATTCAGGTGAATTTAACAGATGTTTATTAAGTTAAAAGTAAGTTAACTAAGTACAAACAGTCTAAAGTGCACCATCCAAATAAACTGCTAGCTTTAGACCTGCTAACCCAGCTGAACAGCTACCATGTAGTACTATTGAGCAAATATAATAAACTGGCTTTTCTCAAATAGTGCTGTGTTTAGTGATGATGCTCAATCACACTGATCTCAGATCATGATGTATAAATACAGTGAAGTACAGTTCTGTCACTGCAGCTTTTGTTCCAATATCACTTCTCATTTCCATGGTAACAACCTGAGAAAATTAAAATATTGACACTGGTCTCTTAACAGAATAAACAGTTAATAGTTACACCATTGTGTAACCATTAACAGAATTGGGAACAGCAGAAATAATGTTTTAAAATGCAAATATTGTGGATATACAAAGCATTTAAATGTGAAATATGATTTTTAAGCTACTGTGTGAAAACAAAAAGCAAAAGTGCAACAAATTTAACATTTTATTCCTTTATTACAGAAAAAGTGACAAGACAGAAACTCTCACATAATAATTAAGAAAATTAATTATATTTTACATTTTACAGACTCCAAATCATTAAAAAAGAAGCTGCAAATGTAGAAAAGTTAGACGTGTCCAGAATGATGAACATTGATGAACATGATGAATGTAGATTCTAAAGTGACTGAAAGTCTGTAGAACATCAAGAATGAAATTCTAATAAAATGAACATCACAAATGCTGCATCTTTAAAAATGATCTTCAAATCTTAAGGCACATAACTTGATATATATTAGTCTAAACAGAGAATTACAGTGTATGACTTCATTTCATAAACTGTTTTGATCCCAAAATACTTGAAATATTGAAAAATTTCTACAAACAAAACTTGGTGTAAAGTTTATAATATTTAAATCATTATATATACATTATTACATTTGTGCAGCCACAGATTAGAGACCTCAATACAGTTATCTGTAAATGCTCTTTGTATATTTAAAAGTGTGAAATCATTCTGATGTAAAATGTACTTTAAAAAGACATTAAAGACGTTCATTACATTCAATTCATGTATTATATTCTGATATATTCCACATTCCTCCAGTCTGTACTTAATGTTCAAAGGTAACTTAATAAAAAACAGAAAAGCTTTATTCCTTCACCCAATCAGAGACGAGTACACTGCTATAGTAATAAAGAGCTGGAATATTAAGGAGTTGATTTCCATTAATAGAGGGAAGATTTAACCACCCAGCTGAGTTCAGTTTGAACCTTCCACAATTCGACGATCGATCATGTTCATGGCTCGCTTCACCCAATTATAGCTGGAGTCCACACACACACGCTTGCCATTCTTGATTGTAAAACTGCAGTGAATAAAGATCAGCATCACTGTTTGCAGTGGGTCAAAGTGACAACAGTAAGAGTCAACAGAGAACAGCAGCGTAAAGTAACTATATTAAATATAATTTGTCTTATTCCAATATTAATAAAGGAGGGGGGTGAAAACTTACAACACTCCAGCTCTTGGACACTTGGGGTCGGATTCTTCGTATTTAGTAATATGAGCTGCATGGATTGGTCTGGTATAGAAACTGAAACAGCATTGCTTTGGTTCTTTTCCATCTGTGTGAGAAAATAATATCATAAATAATTAAATGAAGAAGGATGTAGTAAAGAGTGAAGAGGTGATGTAGTGAAGTGATCTGTAGATGACGGTGTTAGTGAGTGTAATGATGCTACAGCAGGTGAGATCATCTCTAACTTTACTCTTCTTATTAATACTGTGAATAAAGCTGCAGTGTTACAGTCTAATAGTTCATCCACACATATATTACACTACAGTACAGGACACAGTCTAAATGAGGAACTTATTCATACTAAGTTCACATTGGAATAGAGATTTAAGAACCACTTGAATGTGTAACAGTTTCATCAATAAATATTCACCAATACAGGTAATAATGTGTGCTATGAAAGAGCAAAAGAGCAAAAACTTCAACTTACGCTGTCCCACTGCACAGGACTGAAGGTAGAGGATGACCAGCAGACCCAGGAGGAGAGAACGAGGACGGACGATCATGGCTGCAGCTTCAGCTTCAGGAGATGATGATCAGTCTGAGCAGAGCTGTAAATGAGACAAATTTCATCTTGATCTTGCTTTTATAACCGAATACCTGATGTGATGGTGTTTGGGGGAGGGGGCAAGGTGGATGAAAAAAAAACAGTCTTTTTTCCACAGGAAGCTCATCTGTGGTTATCACTGAAAGCGAAGCATGAGCATCTGCCTAGCACACATTAGTCATTTGACCAAAACCACTCAAAATATGTCTCGCAGTGTGTCTGCTGTGAATCAATCACTATCTGCACTAAAGCTCAATGAACGCTAGATAAGAGTGATACTTTGATCTTAGTGGGCTCAGAGAAAAAGACATCACCAAGTTTCAATTGGGGTTCCCCAACCTGGCTACAAAAACAGCATCCTGTAAAGCTAAGAACAACCCTTTGGGTAACAGCACAAAGAATATTTTAGTGCACCTGTAGTACACCAGAATATTTTAGTGCACCTGTAGTACACCAGAATATTTTAGTGCACCTGTAGTACACCAGAATATTTTAGTGCGCCTGTAGTACACCAGAATATTTTAGTGTACCTGTAGTACACCAGAATATTTTAGTGTACCTGTAGTACACCAGAATATTTTAGTGTACCTGTAGTACACCAGAATATTTTAGTGTACCTGTAGTACACCAGAATATTAGTTCACCTGTAGTACACCAGAATATTTTAGTGCACCTGTAGTACACCAGAATATTTTAGTGTACCTGTAGTACACCAGAATATTTTAGTGCGCCTGTAGTACACCAGAATATTTTAGTGCGCCTGTAGTACACCAGAATATTTTAGTGTACCTGTAGTACACCAGAATATTTTAGTGCGCCTGTAGTACACCAGAATATTTTAGTGCGCCTGTAGTACACCAGAATATTTTAGTGCGCCTGTAGTACACCAGAATATTTTAGTGCGCCTGTAGTACACCAGAATATTTTAGTGCGCCTGTAGTACACCAGAATATTTTAGTGCGCCTGTAGTACACCAGAATATTTTAGTGCGCCTGTAGTACACCAGAATATTTTAGTGCGCCTGTAGTACACCAGAATATTTTAGTGCGCCTGTAGAACACCAGAATATTTTAGTGCACCTGTAGTACACCAGAATATTTTAATGCGCCTGTAGTACACCAGAATATTTTAGTGCGCCTGTAGTACACCAGAATATTTTAGTGCGCCTGTAGTACACCAGAATATTTTAGTGCGCCTGTAGTACACCAGAATATTTTAGTGCACCTGTAGTACACCAGAGGAGTTACTGTAATACAGTGAGGGGGTTTGATGGTTCAGTGTAAAGTGTGAGTGTCCACTGTGGTTAATGAGCTACAGCTTTTGGTGAAAAAGCTCTTAGCATGTCTGGCTGTGCTGGTTTTGATGGTCCTGAATCTTCTACCAGAGGGGAGTGTCTGAAAGAGGTGATGTCCCGGATGAGAGGGGTCAGCTGTTATTTTCCCAGGGTGCTCTATCACTCTGCTGTTGTAGACGTCCTAAAGCGTTGGCAGATACATCCAATGATCCTCTCCATTGTCCTGATTATGCACTGAACAGCTACAGAACCACTGACTAAGACAGGAACTGAATCAAGGGAAAGGAACAGATTGGATTTGGGGAAGGAACAGCATCAACAAGTTAGCAACAACACAGACAGGCCGAGTAGACATATCAGAGGTGGCATATTAGCAGTGAACACAGGAATAGAGATCTACACAGGATGAGAACAATGACAGGAACTGCACTGAGAACAGAAACAGAGACTGGACTGGAGAACAGGCAGAGACTGGAGCTACGTCAGAGAGAGAACCTGGACAAGGTTCACCTGGGAGTCGGAATAGATTAGGTGCCAACTGGGGCCTGGAAAGGTCAGTTCCAAGGGATGTATTACAGAAACCTCTTATGTTTTGTCCTAAGTTAAGATCTGACAGCTCAAGATTTCCCAGGGACTGGGGCTGCAAATGAGCTCAAGCTAGATGCCCTGTATACATTACATGTGTTGCATTCTATGTAACAATGTTTATCTGTACTGTCCTGTCAAATAAGCAAATTTGTATTACAGAAGCAATTATCTTAATTTAAGAATTACATCTTCTCTTACAGCATCTTGGTTGAAGTTAGGAAATCCTAAACTTCTGAATCAAGGCTGATAATCAGCTGTTACCAAGCAACTGTCAATATGCGTACAGCTAAGCCATAAAGACATAATCAAAATAATGTAAAGTTAGTTTGCTTGATAGCTACTGTTAAAAAAAGAAAACTACAGTGTGATGAACTGGAAGATGGAAAAAGTAAAGGATACTCGGCCTCATCCACTGACAGTTCTTAAGAATAAATTTCTTCTTAAAACCCATTTATGCAGTTTTCACGAAGATTCTGACATTCATCAATGTTCTCTTGTTTGGGGTTTGTTCTTAGGTAAGAACAGAATCTACACACACTCAAGAGCACAAAGGTGAGAACCGTTCTGCAGTTTAAGAACACATCATGAATCTGACGTAGACTTTTTCTTAGGACCTTTACCAAGAACACATTTAAGAAAAAAGACTAGATATTAATGAATGAGGCCCATTGTGAGTGTACACCCTGCAGCTTTTAAGGGGGGGCGCCATCGCTCCCCAGTTTCACTTTCCATTTCCTAAGGCCTTATACGGCATGCATGCACTGCTATGGTATTCCTCCTCATTGTGAGATTGAGCCGATTAATCACAAACAACCTTTTCATTATCTTTTTATCCATCTTTTCCAACTGTGCCAGTAATTATGGTGCTGCAGGTCTGAAAGAAACAATGCGGTAACATTTTCCAACTCTGGAAAATCTATAATTCATTTTACAGTCACTATAATGAATTACCGTGACCCAGAAGGGTACGCGGTTTAGATGATGTGTGTGTGTATAATGAATTATACACAGTGTTGCGCATTCCGGGTTCGGATCCCGGACGAGCCCCCACGTTACACTCCGCTCCATATATTTGGTGCTGTTTGGTCTGTGCCTCTGTTGTCTTTGCAGTTACAGCCTCATTCCATGTTCGTGTTTTCAACACATCACCACTCACTCCAGTCCATACTCCAGTCCGTGCTCCAGTCAAGGTCCATATATGACATCAGTCGGTAAGAAAAACAGAGGCCTCCTCAGCTCCACAAAGGAGTTTTGCTCACTTGTTTCCTGTTGCTCATTTGTTTGCCTCTGTGATTATTCTGACCCTTTGGCCTTTTCACTGCTTTGTTTTGATCTTGATTTAGCCCATTTAAACCTGTTAGCTTGTTGTGTATTTGTATATAGATTCCTTTATTGTAGATTTTATAAATAGCTTCACCATTTTGTTTGGGTTTTGGGTTTTATCTGTGTTTCGTGTCAGTCAGGGAGTTAAGCTGCTTGTCTTCTGTTTTGTTTAAGGCTAGTTTAGTTCTCATTATTAGTTTTGATCTCATTATTATACACTACACACATTCACAAAGCATACATTTCACACCACATCATTCTTTTACGGCCTGACCCTGGACCGGGTCATAATAACACATACCGTATAACTTCATAAGGAAAACAATGGAATAATAAGTGTTTATTCTGCTATAATACAGGGAGATTCACTCGAAAGAGGCCCCGAATATTCTGCTGTAACTCCTGTTAGGATGAAACAATCGGAACAAAAAAAAATACGCTACATACTTTGACGCGCTGCTCAATACTGTACACCACCATGCTGATGAGAAGTGACTGAGTGAAGGGGTACGGGGGTCTGCACCCGGAATTTGCAAATGGAGGTTTAATGTCGGGACGGCTGTCCGGCGCCTACCTCATCGCTCTGACACAGGGGCATCTCAGCTTGTTCGAAGTTCCATATACTGAGGAGCTCATTGCACATTGTTTCGATTCAGATTGATTCATCCTAGCGAGAGTTATTACAGAATATTCAGGGCCTCTTTCGAGTGAATCTCCCTGTAGATGTCCAGTCTTAGTTGTTAAGGGCTGATGTGGCTGCAGGTTCTCATTCCAACAAAGCAGGAGCTCATATGATCAGCTGCTTGGAGTCAGGTGAGCTCCTGCATGTTTGATATGAAACCCTGCAGCCACGCCGGGTCTTTGAGGACGAGATTGGACACCCCTTCTCTGAGAAGGGCTTCCTCTTCTATAGGAGGGAACACAATGACTCTTTTACAGAAACATATACATCTTAATCTGTGAAACGTGAGTGATTTGACATTCATTCACAATCAGAAATTAGATTCAGAGGGTCGTGTGACACTGAGACTTACAGGCCTTTTCTGTGTGTGTTGCTCTGAGAGGCTACAGATGGAAAAACATCTGTAACTGGGACCCACTAATTTTAGAAATCAAATACATTTGAAATTTTACTACTGATGTCATGTTAGTAATAGAAACATCTGTGTAGTGTTCTCCGAGGAGTCGCGGTCAGCTGTCCAGTTGTGGAGTTCTACTGAATATATTACTATATATCAAATCACAATTTATTTGTATAGCACTTTTTCCACAACTGATGTTGTCACAAAAGCAGCTTCACACAGAAATCGTTAGAACAAAGTTCAACATGAAATGTAAATCCTCCAGGTGAGCAAGCCAGGGGCGACAGTGGCAAGGAAAAACTCCCTCAGAGCTGAGGAAGAAACCTTGGAGGAACCAAGGCTCACAAGGGGGACCCATCCTCCTCTGGTCAACTACCTACAAATTAGTTATGTCTCTAATATTATAGTAGTAGTAGTAGTAATAGTTAGGATTGGGTAGTAATAGTTAGGAGACTTCAGTGGAGAGTGGGCAGCCAGTCCAAGGCAGTGCGGCGACTGGGTGTGGGTACTGCGTCTGAAGCGGGTAGCGAGAGCTCTACAAATAATGTCATCCAGCAGTGTCCAGTTTCCGACAGGTGGGCAGTCGTATTTTCTCGAAGAAAGGTGTAGGGAAATGGAGTTAGTTTAGTCTGTACAGCGTATGATATAGTGAGTATGTAAACATTTCCAGAGTGTGGCTAATGACTCCGGCAGATCTGACTATAACAGCTTAACTAAAAGGAGGAAC
The DNA here is from genome assembly GCF_904425465.1 of Colossoma macropomum. Lineage (NCBI taxonomy): Eukaryota > Metazoa > Chordata > Actinopteri > Characiformes > Serrasalmidae > Colossoma > Colossoma macropomum. Next base: position 17,231 of record NW_023494847.1, on the reverse strand, counting down.
CAAAAGGACACACAGACACGGGAGCACCTGAGACATCTGGCATCCCTCTCCCGCTCCACTTCCACAAACCTGAGTGTAGTCGTGTGTGAGCGCGGGACGACAGCACCAGTCTCAGTTACTATAATTCCCTGCGTCCATGGACCCTGGATCTGCTGCCTTTATCTAAGGGGAAACATTAACTACCAAAAGCGTACACTAAACAATGAGTTTTCAGCCTAGATTTGAAGATTGCGACTGAGTCTGAGTCCCGAACATTTTCTGGAGATCATTCCAGAGTTTTGGGGGCTTTATAAGAAAAGTCTCTTCCCCCAGATGAACCTTCTGAATTCTGGGAACTATTAAAAAGCCAGCACTCTGTGATCTGAGTAGCGTGGTGGCTCGTAATGGGAAATAAGGTCATGTAGGTACTCAGGAGCCCATGTAGGGCTTTATAGTCAATAAAAGAATTTTGTAATCAATACGGAATTTAACAGGCAGCCAATGAGTGATGATAGAACTGGACTGATATGGTCAAATTTTCTAGTTTTAGTGAGAACCATGCTGCCGCATTTTGAACTAGTTGAAGTTTACTTAAATTCCTGCTGGTGCATCCTGACAGTAGTGCGTTACAGTAATCTAGCCTTGAGGTAATAAAGGCATGTACTAATGTTTCTGCATCGTGCAGCGATAAGGCATTTCTTATTCTGGCGATATTGCGAAGATGTACAAAAGCTGTCCTACTGATACTGCCTATGTGTTGATCGAATGATAAATCTGGATCGAGTATTACACCAAGATTTTTTGCTGCTGAACCTGGTATAACTGGAAAGTCAGCGAGATTTAAAGTTAAATCTGATAATTTATTTCTGCCACTTTGTGACCCAGAAGGAGAACCTCTGTTTTGTTACTGTTTAGGAGGAGGAAGTTACGCGACATCCAACCTTTCACATCTTTTACACAGTCCTCTATTTTCTTAGCCTGTTTTGTCATCAGGCTTGGCTGATATGTATAATTGCGTATCGTCTGCGTAACAATGAAAGTTTATGCCATGGCTACTTATAACTGTGCCTACGGTAACATGTATAATGTAAATAATAATGGTCCTAAAATAGAGCCTTGTGGAATTCCAGATCTTACTTGTGAATAATTGGAAGAGAAGTCATTTACCTTTACGAACTGATAACGTTCGTTAAGTAAGATTTGAACCCGATAGGGCGTCCCTGTGATTCCAACCTGTTTTCTAACCTTTCTAGGAGAATATTGTGGTCTATCGTATCGAAGCTGTGCTGAGGTCAAGTAGTACAACAGGGATTGTTATCTTAACTAGAGCTGTCTCAGTGCTGTGATGTGGCCTGAATCCAGATTGGAATTTCTCAAATATGTAGTTCTTATGTAGATATGAACTAATTTGTTGGGCTACAGCTTTTTCTAAGATCTTAGATATAAATGCAGGTTAGAAATAGGCCTGTAATTAGACAACTATGCTAGCTTCAAGGTTGGTTTCTTGATAGAGGCTTAATAACTGCTTGTTTAAAAGCTCTGGGTACATGGCCCAGGTAAAGGGACGAGTTTACTATAGTTAAAGAGGATTAATGATAACTGGTAGCACTTCTTTGAGTAATTTTGAGGGAATTGCATCAAGTGTGCAGGTTGTACATTTTGCAGAGGAGATAATCTTCTCTAATTCTGGCTGTGGGAGTGGTAGAAATTTTCAAGCCTTTCTTCTGCAGCTATGTTATGTTTTTATATCAGCCATGTCAGATGACAGCCAAGTTGGATTTAATACTGTGGGTTGAATTGTTGTCTAATATTTTCGATTTTATTATTAAAAAAGTCCATAAAAACTTCACTGGTGAGGGTCGCCGGAATTTGTGGTTCAGTACCTGCCTGGATTTTTTGTAATTCTAGAGATCACACTAAACAGTACTCTAGGATTATTTTTATTGTTCTCGATCAGCGAGGCCAGATATGCTGAGCTAGCTTTAGTGAGAGCATTCCTATACTCTATAAGGCTGTCCTTCCAGGCCAAGTGGAACACTTCCAGCTTGGTTGATCACCATTTCCGCTCTAGTTTCCGTACTGTTTGTTTTAAGGTACGGGTTTTATCATCGTACCACGGGGCGAGATTTTTCTGTCTTATCCTTTGATTTTTAGTGGCGCCACATTTTCTAAAGTAGATCGGAAGGTATTTTCTATAATCAATAAGAAATCCATAATCACATACTAAAAAGTTGATTAACAAAAGTGTATTAATCCTCTCACTAAGGATAGGCCTTGCTGTGTGTAGGTTAGGGGATTTTGCATTGGAGAGTCCCTGAAGTTCAGAAGCTTCTAGAAGCTAGGGTGCTTTGTTGTGAGGGCAAGCTGACCCCCGAAGAGTGAGGTAAGCTGATAGGGAACCGGCATAATCAGTGTTGGAACCAGTTTAAAAAGACAAGAGCTAACTGGTAGCCTGAGAAGATGGGGGCAGCTTGGATAGCTGAGCATGGCAAGTTTTTAAAAAATCAAGGACGAAACGTGTGATCAGAAATAAGGGTTACCAACTGAAGTGTAGAAATAGGAAATAATGGGAACCAAAGTGAAACGAGAAAAGGTGAGAGGGAGGGGGCGATTGCTTCATCGCCCCCAAACAGGGTATAAAAACTGATGTTTCTGTGATGTACTTTGCATTTGGTTGTCCGGGAGCATTTTGGCCACCTGAAGCTCAATAAAAGAAGAGGGCCTTTTCCTTCCTTCAAAAAGAACTCACGGCTGAAGTTTTTTATTCAACTTTCTTTATTTTTGACTGAACTTTATTTTATTGTGCGTTTATGATAAGAAAAAGCAATCAGATTTATTAAAGAATTGAAATATAGTTATAGAAAAGATAGTTTAGTTTTCCATATGTTGGGGCTCTGAGCAAGCGGGAATCGCACTTAGTCCCGACACAGTGATGTTGCATTAGCGGCAGTTCAAAAAGATGCAGTGGAGCTTCACAGGTCTCGGAGGAAGCCTGTGCTAGCCTTCGCCCTCCTAGCGCTGGTGGTATCTAGTGGGTGGAATTGGAGACCACTAAGAGAGAAAATCGGGAAAATCGAAAAAAGAAAGTACACACAGCCTCTGTTTGGCCAAAAAGTTTTAAAAATTGGCCAAAAAAGATGAAATAAGCCTACAGTGCAGTGCCAAAATGAAAAAGACTTAACAAATAATTTTGATTGCTAATAAAAATGAGAGTTTAAAACCCCTTTTTCGTTCCTTTCTGTCCTGCAGCAGACGCATTTAAACAGTTTGAGCTGCAGGTAAACAAGTGACAATATCACCGTTCCAGAAGTAGTTCATGGTTTCTACAGGAGACGTTAGATATGAGATTTATTGTTGACTTTTTTAGGTTTCAGTTTTTGGCCCAGAGTGTCCTGAATTTCAGTTTTGGTTTCAGCCAAGGGTTTTTATTTTGCTGCGTCACTAGTAAAAGCAAAGTGCAGAGCTGACTGTCTGTAGTGGGGGCTCGGTCCAGAAGTCACCATGGGGGCTGATGTCACAAGGCCTGCGAAATATCCGAGGGCTGGATTACCAAGGGTGAGTGCTGCGTTGCTGCTCTTTGCTGCCTCTAGTGCTGTTATCTAAAAGTGTGCTACTTTGTTGACCTGGCATGGTTTCTTGTTTACCTTCACCAGGAGACCGGCGGCTGTAGATGCCCCCCTGCTGGTTTCCCTTAGCCTTCCAGTCATAGACCTCCTCAGGGATTTCTTAACACTGTGCCTGCAAATAAAACACCGAAATCAATAAAATAATACATAAATTGAGCTATAAATGCCCTTTGAAGCCCCAATGAGGAGCTGTTTTCAAACTAGAATGATCTCAACATCATAATATGCTATCAGAAGAATGTGTGGCTGAGACTAAAATACAGACTTATCAAACCACAAACAAATGTAGCTCAGAGAAGAAATTCTCAGTAACCTCAGTGGTGTTAAATTAGCTTGTCCTGTGTTAAACCGGACTGGACACATATAAGCCCAGTCGAGCTTAGAGCAGAATTAACCACCTGTGAGTCGAGCATGTTTCTCAGTGGAAAAATTCAGTTTAACCCAAATCAGCTCAATATTCAATAATTCTGTTATAATTCAAATGAATGAAGGAGGCTCCAGTGAAGAGTTTCATTTCCATCACTGATCTTGTGGGGCCTAACATGATTTCATAATGAGAACGTCTGAGGAGAACCATGAGAAATTTTGGGCTAAATAATTCAAATTTTTAACTAACAATCTGGTGAAACTCAGGGTTAGTTTTAAGTTTGGGTTTAAGGTTAGAGTGACTGTTAGAGCCAGGTTTAGATCCAGGGGAAATGAGGTGAATTTAATACACACACACAACCGCTTATCCTCCGGGGTCGCAGGGATGTGCTAGAGCCTTTGGTGAATTTAACAGATGTTGATGAAGATAAAAGTATCTACAAACTAATCTAAAGTGCACCATCCAAATAAACTGCTAGCTTTAGACCTGCTAACCCAGCTGAACAGCTACCATGTAGTACTATTGAGTAAATATAATAAACTGGCTTTTCTCAAATAGTGCTGTGTTTAGTGATGATGCTCAATCACACTGATCTCAGATCATGATGTATAAATACAGTGAAGTGCAGTTCAGTCACTGCAGCTTTTGTTCCAATATCACTTCTCATTTCCATGGTAACCACCTGAGAAAATTAAAATATTGACACTGGTCTCTTAACAGAATAAACAGTTAATAGTTACACCATTGTGTAACCATTAACAGAATTGGGAACAGCAGAAATAATGTTTTAACATGCAAATATTGTAGATATACAAAGCATTTAAATTTGAAATATGATTTTTAAGCTACTGTGTGAAAACAAAAAGCAAAAGTGCAACAAATTTAACATTTTTATTCCTTTATTACAGAAAGAAGTGATAAGACAGAAACTTTCACACAATAATTAATAAAATTGGTTACATTTTACATTTTACAGACTCCAAATCATTAAATAGAAGCTGCAAATGTAGAAAAGTTAGACGTGTCCAGAATGATGAACATTGATGAACATGATGAATGTAGATTCTAAAGTGACTGAAAGTCTGTAGAACATCAAGAATGAAATTCTAATAAAATGAACATCACAAATGCTGCATCTTTAAAAATGATCTTCAAATCTTAAGGCACATAACTTGATATATATTAGTCTAAACAGAGAATTACAGTATATGACTTCATTTCATAAACTCTTTTGATCCCAAAATACTTGAAATATTGAAAAATTTCTAAAAACAAAACTTGGTGTAAAGTTTATAATATTTAAATCATTATATATACCTTATTACATTTGTGCAGCCACAGATTAGAGACCTCAATACAGTTATCTGTAAATGTTCTTTGTATATTTAAAAGTGTGAAATCATTCTGATGTAAAATGTACTTTAAAAAGACATTAAAGACGTTCATTACATTCGATTCATGTATTATATTCTGATATATTCCACATTCCTCCAGTCTGTACTTAATGTTCAAAGGTAACTTAATAAAAAACAGAAAAGCTTTATTCCTTCACCCAATCAGAGACGAGTACACTGCTATAGTAATAAAGAGCTGGAGTATTAAAAGGAGTTGATTTCCCATTAATAGAAGGAAGATTTAATCACTCAGCTGAGTTCAGTTTGACCCTTCTACAGTTCGACGATCGATCATGTTCATGGCTCGCTTCACCCAATTCAAGCTGGGGTCCACACACACACGATCCCCCCTCTTGATGGTAAAACTGAAAAGTGAATAAAGATCAGCATCACTGTTTGCAGTGGGTCAAAGTGATGACAGTAAGAGTCAACAGAGAACAGCAGCTTAAAGTAATAATATTAAATATAGTTTGTCTTATTCCAATATTAATAAAGGACGGGGGTGAAAACTTACAACACTCCAGCTCTTGGACACTTGGGGTCGGATTCTTCATACATAGTAATACGAGATACATGGATTGGTCTGGGATAGAAACTGAAACAGCATTCCTTTGGTGCATTTGCATCTGTGTGAGAAAATAATATCATAAATAATAAAATGAAGAAGGATGTAGTAAAGAGTGAAGAGGTGATGTAGTGAAGTGAGCTGTAGATGACAGTGTTAGTGAGTGTAATGATGCTACAGCAGGTGAGATCATCTCTAACTTTACTCTTCTTGTTAATACTGTGAATAAAGCTGCAGTGTTACAGTCTGTTAGTTCATCCACACACTACATAATAAACATGTGCCATATATTTATAATCTGATCATGTAGGAACAGCAAATTAAACACCAGTTAAACATGTAATAGTTTCAGTTCTAATAAACAGACAGAGATAACACTGTGTGCTATGAAAGAGACAGAAACTCAAGCATGAACTTCAACTTACTCTGTCCCACTGCACAGGACTGAAGGTAGAGGATGACCAGCAGACCCAGGAGGAGAGAACGAGGACGGACGATCATGACTGCAGCTTCAGCTCCAGGAGGTGATGATCAGTCTGAGCAGAGCTGTAAATGAGATAAAATATCATCCTGCTTGTGCTTTTATAGGTAAGTAAGAGGTGGGATGGTGTTGGGTGAAGTTATAAGGTGGATTCCACAGGAAACCCACCTGCAGTTCTTACCTAAATAAAACATACTGGTACACATTAGTCATTAGAAAAGATCTAATCAGTTCTAAATATGTCCTGCAGTGTGTGAGGTGGTCGTAACCTGCTCTCTGCCTGAATTAATGCTGTTTAAAAGTGTAACTTAGTGGTGTTGGATTGTGGTTAATTGTATTAATCTTAGATCAGGGGTGCCTATACTTTTGTGAGATTGTTTTCGAGGTCTACTTTTTTTCCAGTGGACAGGTCATCATGATCTACGTTTAAAAAAAGGAAAGAAAAGGGTGTCCACATCCTTTTTAAAACCTTTTAAACTTTTTAATGCACTTCATTGGCCTATATTAATATTAAACATTGCAGGGCAAACGGCTGAAAAATCACACTAACCTTATTCTGTTGATTTGCCCTGAAGGGTGTCAGCCAGGTTTGTGTAGTCTGGACAAATGTTTTCTTCCTGAGCCCACTTTCAGCTGGAAATCATTGTAGTTTCTGTGTATAGTTCATAAAGTGCCTCCCGATGTTCCCCTTCTTTGGAAGTGCGATGGCTACTTGGCAAATCAGACAGATGCATTTAAAGTTTGACATTGTAAAAAAATTTTTTTGTTCCTTTGGCCAGGTCTTGAACTGGTCTTGAAACCGCAAAAATGGCACTACATGAACCGGCTACCGATAAATAAAAACCTTCTAGATCACTAGATCTACAATGAACTCGAGCATCATGATATGCTGTCAGAAGGACGTGTTAAACAGGACTGGGACACATATAAGCCTAGAATTCACCACTTGTGAGTTGAGCAAAATTCAATGTAACCCAAATCTGATCAATATTCAATAATTCTGTTATAATTCAAATGAATTAAGGAGGCTCAAGTGAAGAGTTTCATTCCCATCACTGATCTCGTGGGGCTGGATTACCAAGGGTGAGTGCTGCATTGCTGCTCTTTGCTGCCTCTAGTGCTGTTATCTAAAAGTGTGCTACTTTGTTGACCTGGCATGGTTTCTTGTTTACCTTCATCAGGAGACCGGCGGCTGTAGATGCCCCCCCACTGCTGGTTTCCCTTAGCCTTCCAGTCATAGACCTCCTCAAGGATTTCTTAACACTGTGCCTGCAAATAAAACACCAATTTCAATAAAATAATAAATAAATTGAGCTATAAATGGCCTTTAAAGCCCCATTGAGGAGCTGTTTTCAATCTAGAATGAACTCAAGCATCATGATATGCTTAAGAAGGATGTGTGGCTGAGACTAAAATACAGACTTATCAAACCACAAACAAATGTAGCTCAGAGAGGAAATTCTCAGTAACTTCAGTGGTGTTAATTACCTTGTCCTGTGTTAAACCGGACTGGACACATGTAAGCCCAGTCGAGCTTAGAGCAGAATTAATCAATATTCAATAATTCTGTTAATAAATGAAAGATGTTTAAATGAAGAGTTTCATTTCCATCACTGATCTCATAATGAGAACGTCTGGGGAGAACCATGAGAAATTTCGAGCAAAATATTGGTGGGAATGTAGATTTATTAGGGTGGGTTCCAAATGAGTGCAAAATTTCTAAAATAGTCCAATGACCCCATGGAGGCGGAGCTCACAAGAGGGGGAGAGAATGTAGTCAACATTGTCCGACAGTCTGTCATTAGCTCATTGAAGTAATGTAAATTAGCTGAAAAGTCCCCCAGAAAACTCAAGTCAAGCATGTAAACGTAAGCAGTGCATGTGGAGAACACAATGCGTTTGTTTTTAATATTAGCTCTGACAAGAGAAATAGTTCAGTTCGCTATCGATACCTAGCTTACTTTGCTTGTGTTGTTGACACAAAAGCCCAGAGTAGATTATCTACAGATGTTCAAATTGTTAACAATGTGGTGAAAATCAGGGTTTTAAGTTTGGGTTTAAGGTTAGAGTGACCGTTAGGGCCAGGTTTAGATCCAGGGGAAATTCAGGTGAATTTAACAGATGTTTATTAAGTTAAAAGTAAGTTAACTAAGTATAAACAGTCTAAAGTGCACCATCCAAATAAACTGCTAGCTTTAGACCTGCTAACCCAGCTGAACAGCTACCATGTAGTACTATTGAGTAAATATAATAAACTGGCTTTTCTCAAATAGTGCTGCGTTTAGTGATGATGCTCAATCACACTGATCTCAGATCATGATGTATAAATACAGTGAAGTACAGTTCTGTCACTGTAGCTTTTGTTCCAATATCACTTCTTATTTCCATGGTAACCACCTGAGACCATAGTGTAACTATTAACAGAATTCAGAACAGCAGAAATTGTTTTAAAATGTACATATTGTAGATATACAAAGCATTTCAATTTGGAATATGATTAAGATTCTGTGTGAAAACACAAAGCAAAAACATATTTAACGTTTTTATTCCTTTATTACAGAAAAAAGGTGACAAGACAGAAACTCTCACTCACATAAGAGTTAAGAAAACATTATATACAATTTTACAGACTCCAAATCATTAAATAGAAGCTGCAAAATTAAAATGAAGAAATGTTAGATGGGTCCAGAATGATGAACAGAGATGTAGATTCTAAAGTAGAAAGATGTTGTAGAACATTAAGAATGAAATTCTTATAAAATGAACATCACAAATGCTGCATCTTTAAAAATGATATTCAAATCTTAAGGCACATAACTTGATATATCGCTGTTGTCCGAGCAAAACCTTATATGTCCAAAATGGTAAGGAAAGGAAAAAACACACTTTACTTTTAATGTATGTTAAAGGAACCAGAACATTTTGGGCTGTTTCTTTTGGTCCATTCTTCATGAAGTTTATACACAATTTTAACAACTGCAAGCATTTTCAAATTATGTCAAAAACTGAAAAGCATCAAAAATAAAGATAAAAGGTTTTGTTACGAAAGCAGCGGTATATAAGTGTAAACGGAGAATTACAGTATATGACTTCGTTTAATAAACTCTTGTTGATCCCAAAATACTTAAAATATTGAAAAATATCTCAAGATAAAAGTTGGTGTAGAGTTTATAATATTTAAATCATTATATATTCATTATTACATTAAAAAGACATTAAAGACATTCATTACATTCGATTCATGTATTATATTCTGATATATTCCACATTCCTCCAGTCTGTACTTAATGTTCAAAGGTAACGTAATAAAAATCAGAAAAGCTTTTTTCCTTCACCCAATCAGAGACGAGTACACTGCTATAGTAATAAAGAGCTGGAATATTAAAAGGAGTTAATTTTCCATTAATAGAGGGAAGATTTAATCACCTGGCTGAGTTCAGGCTGAACCTTCCACATTTGGGCCATCAATTTTGTCCATGGTCTCCTTCACCCACTTAAAGCTGGGGTCCGTACACACACGATACCCCCTCCTGGTGGTAAAACTGCAGTGAAGAAAAGATCACTGTCAGTGTTTTAGGCTAATAGAGCTGATAGATAATCATACAAAATGTATCTGATACCATAAAAAGGTCAGTAAAAGTTTGTAATGTTAAAGTTTAAAGCAGTAGATCAAAGTGACAAGAACAATAGTCAACAAAGAACAGCAGCTTAAAACAGTTATTTTAAATATAGTTCGTCTTATTCCAATATTAATAAATGAATAAGGGACGGGGTTGAGAACTTACACCACTCCAGCTCTTGGACAGTTGTTGCTCGTTTCTTCGTACTTACTAATAACAGCTACAGGGATTGGTCTGGTATAGAAACTGAAACAGCATTTCTCTGGTGCATCTTCATCTGTGTGAGAAAATAATAAGAGGAATAATAAAATGGAGAAGGATGTAGTGAAGAGTGAAGAGGTGATGTAGTGAAGTGAGCTGTAGATGACAGTGTTAGTGAGTGTAATGATGCTACAGCAGGTGAGATCATCTCTAACTCTACTCTTCTTGTTAATACTGTGAATAAAGCTGCAGCGTTACAGTCTGTTAGTTCATCCACACTCTGCAACAGCTTTGTCCCTCAAGCAATCAGGTTTTTAAATTCACAAGGGCTGAACTAACCCCGCCCCCCACCAACACCCCTCTTTTGATGCTCTACTTGCACTATCTGGAACATTGCTGCTAATACTGTGTTTACACTGTTTTACTACTTCAGTAACTGCTGTGTTTATGTATGTTATCTGACTGTGCAAACTCGCAGATCACAGCATGTTAAATACCTCTGCACCTTATTCCACTACTATGAGTGCTGTGCCGGTGCTACACTGTCCTGTCTGTTTACTGTGTCTAATGTCTGTTTAATTTATCGTATTTATTGTATTGTTTCTAGCTTAATTTTTTTGTTTGCACACTTATGTCTGCACGTTTGCACTTTGTACTTTGTTCCTTGTTGCACCGTGTTGTTCCTGGAGGAACGTAATTTCACTCCACTGTGTACTTGTACATAGATGGAATGACAATAAAAGCCTCTTGACTTGACTTGACTTGACCTGGCATGGTTTCATGTGATTTCTTAACAATGTGCCTGCAAATAAAACACCAATTTCAATAAAATAATAAATACATTGAGCTATAGATGGTCTTTAAAGCCCGGGTGAGGAGCTGTTTTCAATCTAGAATGATCTGGACCATCTTGAAATGCTATTAGAAGGATGTGTGGCTGAGAGTGAAATACATCCAGTTATCAAACCACAAACAAATGTAGCTCAGAGAGGAAATTCTCAGTAACCTCAGTGGTGTTAATTACCTTGTCCTGTGTTAAACCGGACTGGACACATATAAGCCCAGTCGAGCTTAGAGCAGAATTAACCACTTGTGAGTCAAGCATGTTTATCAGTGGAAAAATTAAATTTAACCCAAATTAGACCAATATTCAATAATTCTGTTAATGAATGAAAGATGTTTAAATAAGGAGTTTAATTTCCATCACTGATCTCTTGGGGCCTAATGTGATCTCATAATGAGAATGTCTGGGGAGAACCATGAGAAATTTTGGGCTTAATATTGGTGGGAGTGTAGATTTATTAGGGTGGGTTCCAAATGAGTGCAAAATTTCTAAAATAGTCCAATGACCCCATGGAGGCGGAGCTCACAAGAGGGGGAGAGAATGTAGTCAACATTGTCCGACAGTCTGTCATTAGCTCATTGAAGTAATGTAAATTAGCTGAAAAGTCCCCCAGAAAACTCAAGTCAAGCATGTAGACGTAAGCAGTGCATGTGGAGAACACAATGCGTTTGTTTTTAATATTAGCTCTGACAAGAGAAACAGTTCAGTTCGCTATCGATACCTAGCTTACTTTGCTTGTGTTGTTGACACAAAAGCCCACAGTAGATTATCTACAGATGTTCAAATTGTTAACAATGTGGTGAAAATCAGGGTTAGTTTTAAGTTTGGGTTTAAGGTTAGAGTGACCGTTAGGGCCAGATTTAGATCCAGGGGAAATTCAGGTGAATTTAACAGATGTTTATTAAGTTAAAAGTAAGTTAACTAAGTACAAACAGTCTAAAGTGCACCATCCAAATAAACTGCTAGCTTTAGACCTGCTAACCCAGCTGAGTAGCTACCATGTAGTACTATTGAGTAAACATAATAAACTGGCTTTTTCAGAAGTAAAATTCCCAAATAGTGCTGTGTTCAGTGATGATGCTAATTAACACTGATCTCAGATCATGATGTAAAAATGTAATGATGAAGTAGTTCTGTCATTGCAGCTTTTGTTCCAATATCACTTCTTATTTTCATGGTAACCACCTGAGAAATGTTAAAATATTGACACTCAATCTTCGTGTGATTGATAGCAGAATTGGGAACAGCAGAAATTTTGATTTGAAATGTTCATATTGTAGATGTACAAAGCATTTAAATTTGAAATATGATTTTAAGCTACTGTGTGAAAACACAAAGCAAAAGTGCAATGTTTTTAACATTTTATTACTTTTTTACAGAAAAAAGTGACAAGACTTTCACATAATAATTAAGAAAATCGATTACATTTACATTTTACAGACTCCAAATCATTAAATAGAAGCTGCAAATGTAGAAATGTTAGACGTGTCCAGAATAATGAACATCCATGAACATGATGAATGTAGATTCTAAAGTGACTGAGAAGTCTGTAGAACATCAAGAATCAAATTCTTACAAAATGAATATGTACAGAATCTTATTACATTTGTGCAGGCACCGATTACAGACTTCAGTACAAATATCTGTAAATGCTCTGTGTATATTTAAAGTGTGAAAGGAAATCATTCTGATGTAAAATATACTTTAAATAGACATTAAAGACACTCATTACATTCAATTTGCTTATTATATTCTGATATATTCCACATTCCTCCAGTCTGTACTTAATGTTCAAAGGTAACTTAATAAAAAACAGAACAGCCAAACCAGAGAAGAGTACACTGCTGTAGTAATAAAGAGCTGGAATATTAAAAGGAGTTGATTATCCCTTAAATAGAGGGAAGATTTAACTTAGCCGAGTTCAGGTTGAACCTTCCACAATTTGGCGATCAATATCGTCCATGATCTCCTTCACCCAATTAAAGCTGGGGTCCACACACACACGATACCCCCTCCTGGTGGTAAAACTGCAGTGAAGAAAAGATCAGCATCAGTGTTTTCGTTTAATAGAGCTGATAGATAATCATATAAAGATGTCTTTGATACAATAAAAAGGACAGTAAAAGTTTGTAATGTTAAAGTTTGCAGTGGGTCAATAGAGAAAAGAGGCTTAAAGTAACTATATTAAATACAGTTTGTCTTATTCTAATATTAATAAAGGACGGGGCTGAAAACTTACACCACTCCAACTTTTGGACAGTTGGGGTCAGATTCTTCGTACTCCCTAATGAAAGCTACAGGGATTGGTCTGGGATAGAAACTGAAACAGCATTCCTTTGGTGCTTTTCCATCTGTGTGAGAAAATAATATGAAGAATAATAAAATGAAGGATGTAGTAAAGTGTAGTGATGTAGTGAAGTGAGCTGTAGATGACAGTGTTAGTGAGTGTAATGATGCTACAGCAGGTGAGATCATCTCTAACTTTACTCTTCTTGTTAATGCTGTGAATAAAGCTGCAGTGTTACAGTCTGTTAGTTCATCCACACACTACATAATAAACATGTGCCATATATTTATAATCTGATCATGAACAGCAAAGTAAACACCAGTTAAACATGTAATAGTTTCAGTTCTAAAAAACAGACAGAGATAACACTGTGTGCTATGACAGAGCCAGAAACTCGAGCATCAGCTTCAACTTACTCTGTCCCACTGCACAGGACTGAAGGTAGAGGATGACCAGCAGACCCAGGAGGAGAGAACGAGGACGGACGATCATGGCTGCAGTTTCAGCTCCAGGAGGTGATGATCAGTCTAAGCAGAGCTGTAAATGAGAAAATATCCTCCTGCTTGTGGTTTTATGTGTAAGTAAGAGGTGGGATGGTGTTGGGCAAAGTTACAAGGTGCATTCCACAGAAAAAACCAACTGCAGTTCTCCCCTAAAGTAAACAAACTGGTCCACATTAAGTCATTAGAAAAGATCTAATCAGTTATAAACATGTCCTGCAGTGTGTGAGCTGGTCAGAACCTGTTTAAAAGTGTAACTTTGATCTTAGTGGCGCTGGATTGTAGTATAACTCCTAGATCAGGGGTGCCAAAACTTTGGTGAGATCGCTTTTGAGATCTACTTTTTCCAGTGGACAGGTCATCATGATCTACCTTTGAAAAAAGGAAAGAAAACGCTGTCTTCATCCTTAAAACCTTTGAAACTTGTTTAATGCATTTTAGTTGCCTATATTAATATTCATCATTACAGAGCAAACAACTGAAAAATCACACTAACCTTATTTGCACTGAAGGGTGTCAGCCAGGTTTGTGTAGTCTGGACAAACATTTACTTTGAGTCAAAAGTGCAATGTTTTTAACATTTTATTACTTTAGCACAGAAAAAAGCGACAAGACAAAAACTTTCACATAGTAATTAAGAAAATATATTAAATTTTACATTTTACAGACTCCAAATCATTAAATAGAAGCTGCAAATGTAGAAAAGTTAGACGTGTCCAGAATGATGAACATTGATGAACATGATGAATGTAGATTCTAAAGTGACTGAAAGTCTGTAGAACATCAAGAATGAAATTCTAATAGAATGGACATCATAAATGCTGCATCTTTAAAAATGATATTCAAATCTTAAGGTAAATAAATTGATATATATTAATCTAAATAGAGAATTACAGTGTATGACTTCATTTAATAAACTCCTGTTGATCCGAAAATATTTAAAATACTGAAAAATATCTAATGATAAAACTTGCTGTATAGTTTAAAATATTTAAATCATTATATATACCTTATTACATTTGTGCAGCCACAGATTACAGATGTCAATACAATGATCTGTTAATGTTTTCTGTATATTTAAAAGTGTGAAAGGAAAGAAATCATTCTGATGTACAATGTACTCTGAAAAAGTCATTAAAGATGTTGAATACATTTGATTCATTCAATTCTTTCGCCCAATCAGAGACGAGTACACTGCTGTAGTAATAAAGAGCTGGAGTATTAAAAGGAGTTGATTTCCCATTAATAGAGGGAAGATTTAACCACCCAGCTGAGTTCAGATTGAACCTTCCACAATTTGACGATCGATATCGTCCATGATCTTCTTCACCCACTTAAAGCGGGGGTCCACACACACATGATACCCCCTCCTGGTGGTAAAACTGCAGTGAGGAAAAGATCAGCATCACTGTTTTAGTTCAATAGAACTAATAAATAATTATATAAAATGTATCTGATACAATAAAAAGGTCTGTGAAAGTTTGTAATGTTAAAGTTTGCAGTGAATCAACAGAGAACAGCAGCTTAAAGTAACTATATTAAATATAGTTCGTCTTATTCCAATATTAATAAAGGAATAAAGGATGGGGGTGAGAGCTTACATCACTCCAGCTCTTGTACAGTTGGGTTTCGTTTCTTCATACTTAGTAATGAGAGATGCAGGGATTTGTCTGGTATAGAAACTGAAACAGCATTTCTCTGGTGTTTTTACATCTGTGTGAGAAAATAATATCATAAATAATAAAAATGAAGAAGGATGTAGTAAAGAGTGAAGAGGTGATGTAGTGAAGTGATCTGTAGATGACAGTGTTAGTGAGTGTAATGATGCTACAGCAGGTGAGATCATCTCTAACTTTACTCTTCTTATTACTACTGTGAATAAAGCTGCAGTGTTAGTCTGTTAGTTTATCCACACACTACATAATAAACATGTGCCATATATTTATAATCTGATCATGTAGGAACAGCAAATTAAACACCAGTTAAACATGTAATAGTTTCAGTCATAATCAACAGACAGAGATAACACTGTGTGCTATGACAGAGCCAGAAACTCAGCATGAACTTCAACTTACGTTGTCCCTCTGCACAGGACTGAAGGTAGAGGATGACCAGCAGACCCAGGAGGAGAGAACGAGGATGGACGATCATGACTGCAGCTTCAGCTCCAGGAGATGATGATCAGTCTGAGCAGAGCTGTAAATGAGATAAAATATCATCCTGCTTGTGGTTTTATATGTAAGTAAGAGGTGGGATGGTGTTGGGTGAAGTTACAAGGTGGATTCCACAGGAAACCCAACTACAGTTCCTAAATAAAACATGCTGATACACAAGTCATTAGAAAAAATGACCTAATCAGTTCTAAATATGTCCTGCAGTGTGTGAGCTGGTCATATCCTGCTCTCTGCCTGAATTAATGCTGTTTAAAAGTGTAACTTTGATCTTAATGGTGTTGGATTGTGGTTATATGTACAGGGTGATTCAAAAAGATTCATCCAATTTCAAAATGATTTATTTTACTTGTAAATCATTACAGATCAATGCAGAATTGTAATGTAAATGGTTTAAATGAGCATAAAGTTTATTATGTAATTGTACAAGGTCTCAGTATGAACCTCCTCCAGCTGTACAGACAACACCAACACCATAGTCAAATTCACCCCATACTGGATTGAGCATGTCGGGTGTCGCTGCACTCACGGCTCTTTCAGTGCAATTTCGGAGATCATCCAGTGTTGTGGAACCAACGACGAACGCTCTGAGCTGTTGGAGGTTCACTGCCCACGAAAATCACGCTGCACAGTTATGACGGATTCACTCTTATTGAAGTGGAGAACGTAGAGTGCTTTCTGCTAAGGGGTCTCCATCTCCTCTCAGACTGAAGGGAGCCATCTTCCACTGACCATCAGAAACTCTATGACCCCACCCTTTCAATTGGATTGTGATTGGTTCCTAGAAGCCTCACAGTTGTAAAAATCTGGCACTTTGAAATTGGATGAATCTTTTTGAATCACCCTGCATAACTCCTAGATCAGGGGTGTCCATACTTATGTGGCCTGAGATCTACTTTTTCCAGTCCTTTTTTAAAAGCATTAAAACTTTTTAAATGCACTTCAGTGGACTATATTAATACTCAGCATTACAGGGCAAACAGCTGAAAAATCACACTAACATTATTCTGATAACAGCAACAACAGCATCACCAACATTTATTTGTATAGTGCTTTTTACAACCAGTGTTGTCTCAAAGCTTTACAGAAAAGCAGTTTATAGAAGGAAAAAAGTTTATGGAAGGGTTATCAAAAGAATTAAAAGAAAATAAAAATAAATAAAAAAGGAGTCCATGTATAGATGTAAGGAACTAAAT